>NW_022436961.1:4224965-4261891 GCF_009761245.1 Sapajus apella
AAAAAATCAGGAGACAAGAGATGCTGGAGAGGATGTGGAGAAATAGGAACACCTTTACACTATCGGTGTGAGTGTCAATTAGTACAACCATTGTGGGAGACTATGCAGCCATAAAAAACGATGAGTTCATGCACTTTGCAGGGGCATGGATGAACCTGGAAACCATCATTCTCAGCAAACTGACACAAGAACAGAAAACCAAACACCATGTGTTCTCACTCATAGGTGGCTGTTGGACAATGAGAACACATGGACACAAGGAAGGGAGCATCGCAGAGGGGGGCGGGGGGGGGGGGGGGGGTAGGGGAAGGATAGGGGGGGGTGGGGAGGTTGGGAAGAGATAACATTGTGAGAAATGCATAGCAGGAGTGATTGCTTTCCCTCTTCCCATTAGATAATAGAAAAAGATTTTATATGATATCCAGTTGTCTTTTCTTTTTTCTTTATGTTTATAATGTCTTTGCCGTCTATAATAGGTCTGTTAAAAGTGCCTATCAATTTGAGTAATTTGTAATATTCCTGTTTCCTTAGGACTATTGAGTTTTATGTATTGATTATCAAGACCTTCTCCATGCCAAGAGTCTAAAACAATATCAGTACTTTTTTTCTTATATATTTTTTGCTAATTTTAAGGCTGACAGTCTTACTTTTTGTAAAATGTATTCCTCTCTATGCTGTGGAACACTTGTTCAAATATAACCCATCATAATATATTCAAACACAGGTACAAATAAGGTACATGCATCCACACATGTATGGGTGAGTGGATACACAAAACAGAGCTTTCATTTGTGTAAAATGTTGGATATTTATGAAAATACACGTGTCAATGCCCTTTCAACAAAGAATACCTAGAACATATCTGTAGTGTTAAAAATTAGGCTTAGTGCTTGATGCAGCAAAGCACACACACCACCAGGCACTGTGGAATACTTCAGTAGGATGGTTATAATGATAAGATCTGGGGTATTCTGAATATACTGAAGAGTCATTCCTTACCCACTGATACAAATGACATATTACTATCAAGATAATTACAGTATCTTTCATTTATTCAATCAACAAGTATTTATTGATCATGTGATACTTGCCAGGCAGTATTCTGTGTATAGTTGATACAATAATGATCAAAATATGGACTATCTCTTTCATTGTTCTTATTGTTTATTCTTTTGCCAATACCATATATCATTAATCACAGCATTTTTTACATGGTTATTATTCCAAATTATTAAAGGGTATTTGGTTAGTTTTTATTTCCCTATGAAATTTAGAACCTGCTTTTGTAGAAAAATAGTTCAATTTGGGGAGATATTTATGGAGACTTAATAGAGATTTAATTGCATGTAGCTTGACATTAAGCATTCCCTTTTCAAAAAAGAAAAGCTTTTTTATTTTTATTTTTTAATTGTACTTTAATTTCTGGGGTACATGTGCAGATCATGAAGGATTGTTGCATAGGTACATACATGGCGAGGTGGTTTGCTTGCCTTCATCTCCCCAATCACCTATAACTGGTATTTCTCCCTACGTTATCCCTCCCCATCTTCCCCACCCCCACTGTCCCTCCCTTAGCTCCCCCAACTGACCACAGTGTGTGATATTCCCTTCCCTGTCGACATGTGTTCTCATTGTTCAACACACGCCTATGGAACATGTGGTGTTTGATTTTCTGTTCTTGTGTCAGTTTGCTGAGAATGATGATTTCCAAACTCATCCATGTCCCTATGAAGGACACAAACTCATCAATTTTTATGGCTGCATAGTATTCCATGGTGTATATGGGCCGCATTTTCTTTGTCCAGTCTATTGTTGATGGATGTTTGGATTGGTTCCAAGTATTCACTATTGTAAACAGCACCGCGATGAATATAAATGTGCATGTGTCTTTATAATAGAACGATTTATAATTGTTTAGGTACATATCCAGTAATGGGATTGCTGAGTCGAATGGTATTTCTATTTCTAGGTCCTTGAGGAATTGCCACACTGTCTTCCACAATGGCTGAACTAATTTACATTCCCACCAAGGGTGTAAAAGTGTTCCTACTTCTCCACATCCTCTCCAGCGTCTGTTGTCTCCTGATTTTTTAATGATCGCCATTCTAACTGGTGTGTGATGGTATCTCAATGTGGGTTTGATTTTTGCATTTCTCTAATGACCAGTGATGGTGAGCATTTTTTCATGTTTGGCCTCTTAGATGTCTTCTTTTGGAAAGTGTCTGTTCATATCCTTTGCCCACTTTTGAATGGGTTTGTTTATTTGTTTTCTTGTAAATCTGTTTTAGTTCTTTGGGTAGATTGCAAAAATTTTTTCCCATTCTGTTGATTGTTTCTTTTGCTGTACTGAAGTTCTGGAGTTTTATTAGGTCCCATTTGTCAATTTTGGCTTTTGTTGCCATTGCTTTTGGTGTTTTAGCCATGAAGTCCTTGCTTATGCCTATGTCCTGAATGTTTTTGCCTAGGTTTTCTTCTAAGGTTTTTATGGTGTTAGGTCTTATGTTTAAGTCTTTAATCCATTTGTAGTTAATTTTAGTGTAAGGCATCAGGAAGGGGTCCAGTTTCTACTTTTTGCACATTGCTAGTCAGTTTTCCCAACACCATTTATTAAACAGAGAATCCTTTCCCCATTGCTTGTTTTTGTCTGGTTTGTCAAAGATCAGATGATTGTAGATGTGTGGTGTTGCTTCTGAGGCCTCTGTTCTGTTCTCTGTTTTGGTACCAGTACCATACTGTTTTGATCACTGTGGCCTTGTAGTATAGTTTGAAGTCACGTAGTGTGATGCCTCCAGTTTTGTTCTTTTTGCTTAGAATTGTTTTGGCTATGCAGGCTCTCTTTTGGTTCCATATAAACTTTGAAGTGGTTTTTTCCAGTTCTGTGAAGAAAGTCATTGGTAGCTTGATGGGGATACTGTTGAATCTATAAATTACTTTGGGCAGTATGGCCATTTTCACAATATTAATTCTTCCCAGCCATGAGCATGGAAAGTTTTTTCATCTGTTTGTATCCTCTCTTATTTCCTTGAGCAGTGGTTTGTAGTTCTCCTTGAAGAGAAGATGATGGGGTCTTCTAAATGTACAGTCATGTCCTCTGAAAATAGAGACAATTTGAATTCTTCTTTTCCTGATTGAATACCCTTTATTTTTATTGCCTGATTGCTCTGTCTATAACTTCCAATACTATATTGAATAGGAGTGGTGAGAGAGAGCATCCTTGTCTTGTGTCAGATTTCAGAGGGAATGCTTTCAGCTTTTGCCCATTCAGTATGATATTGGCTGTTGGTTTGTTGTAATAGCTTTGATTATTTTGTGACACGTTTCATCAATGCCTAGTTTATTGAGGGTTTTTAGCATAAAGGGCTGTTGAATTTTGTGGAAGGCCTTGTCAGCATCTACTGAGATAATCCTGTGGTTTTTGTGTTTGGTTCTGTTTATGTGATGGATTACATATATAGACTTGCGTATGTTGAACCATCCTTGGGTCCCTAGAATGAAGCCTACTTGATTGTGATGAATACGCTTTTTGATTTGCTATTGCCAATATTTTATTGAAGATTTTTGCGTTGATGTTCATCTGGATATTGGCCTGAAATTTTCTTTTTTTGTTCAGTCTCTGCCCGGTATTGGTATCAGGATGATGTTAATCTCTTTATGAGTTGTGGAGGATTCCCTCTTTTTTATTGTTTGGAATAGTTTCAGAAGGTGGTACCAGCTCCTCTTTGTATGTCTGGTAGAATTTGGCTGCAAACCTGTCTGAACCTGGACTTCTTTTTGTTGGTAGACTAATAATTGCTGCCTCAAATTCAGCCCTTGTTATTGGTCTATTCATGGTTTCAACTTCTTTCTGGTTTAGTCTTGGAAGAGCACAAGTGTCAAGGAATTCTTCCAGATTTACTGGTTTGTATGCATTCAGTTGTTTGTAGTAATCCCTGATGGTAGTTTGTATTTCTGTGGAATCAGTGGTGATGTCCCCATTATCATTTTTTATTGCATCTATTTGATTCTTCTCTCTTTTCTTTTTTATTAGTGGTCTATTTTGTCGATCTCTTGAAAATCCAGCTCCTGGATTTGTTGATTTTTTTAGGGTGTTTTGTGTCTCTGTCTCCTTCAGTTCTGCTCTGATGTTAGTTATTTCTTGTCTTCTGCTAGCTTTTGAGTTTTTTGTTTTTCTCAGTTTTGTTGTATCATCCAGCTCTTTGAAGTATTTGAAATATTTATTTTAAAAAGTGTTTATTAACTTTTCTTGTTATTTTACATAGTTTTAATTTTACTAGTGTAGTAAATTGACTTTTTTATTTTATGATTTATTGCATTTTTGGCAATACTATTACTGTTTCTTGTTGCTATTCACTCAAGGTGGTTGGCAAAATATTACAGAACAAATTTAGGGAAAGTTACAGATTATAGTCTCAAACCTTTTGGAATGCTAAAAGGTTTTATTGGGGCAATCCAAAGGCAACTAGTTGGTCCATTAAGTTAGGGAGAAAATAGGGAAGAGACTTTTCCAATTAAGTCTGTTTACCCCACATCCCTTTGTCTCTACTCTGTTTACTCATGTTTACATTGTGCTGGATGTCCCTCTCAGGGGGAAATCAAAGGGGAATTACCTGTTAATGGTGTTTACTCTGGGCCCAGAACCTAAAGCTTTTATCAGTCACATAACCACTCTTTTAACCATGCTAATTAGCCACAAGTGTGTTAACTTAGAACCTCTGTTGTAAAATCTTAAGGGAATAAATGTGTGGACAGACAGAGGGTCTGGGTCGACTGGTTGCATTTTCCCTTCTGAAGGCAGTCAACCACCATCCCTAGTTCAATTGAAACATTAATAATGGTGTGAGAGTGCATTCACTGATCTATCATTGAGTCAGGGTTTGCAGGTCAGGCTTCCACAGATGGTGACCCATGTCTCAGTTTCTCTCCCATTTTTATATTCAGCCTGATTCTGAATTCTCATTTGTTTTATTATTTTCATAAGATTGTTTTATATTTTGCAGAAATTTCTGTGTTCAGTTAATAAATGTTTCTTTTTTTTTTTTTTTTCCAGTAAGTAAAGTCATTTCTATGTTTTCTAAGTTGATGCATTCCAGTGATGATTATGGTCATTCTTACTTACTGTCAAATATGGTGGATATGCTTGTAATGACTCACTACTATGTATAAAATTTGGTAATTTACTGGCAGAAAGTTTCCCCAAATTGAGGATAAGTTCTGGTCCCAAGCATGTTTTTTTAAGGAAAGGGTATTTAGTTTTTTTCTCTATCAGTTGTGATAAGAATACATTTGTTTTAAAAAATTGTTTAGTGTAATCCTCTAATGGATACATTTACTTAGTTTGTGTTCCTCAGAGTAAACTTAACTTGGTTAAGATATTTTTATTCTGATTATTCTTCTGGATTTAGTTGCTAATATTATAGAAATTTGCATCAATGTTTGTTAAACTTTGTGTGCATGTGTGTGTGTGTTGTTGAATTTTTCTTTACTACTGTCATGAGTTGAATATTGAGTCTTTATTGTCTATCAGTTAGTCTAAATGGGAAGTTTTCCAAACGTAGTTGAAAGGTCTTAGGGAGTCTCAAAAATATTTTCAGTAGATCTATGAAGTGAAAACATTTTTCTTAATAATACTTAGATGTTATTTGACTTTTCTTTTGTGCTGGCATTTGCATTCACCATGCAAATGCACCAGCAGATAAAACTGCTGAGGCCATAGTATAAATTAAATCTGGTAGTCATTATATTATTCACAATTATGCACTCTAAAAAATCAACACTGTGCTTGATAAAGGAATAAAAATAATTTGTTAATTTTTAACCCTCAAATACTACTCAAGATTAGAAATATTCCATAGATGCTTTAAACCTTTGTTATATATTTTTGGTAATTTATTAATATTTCAATAATTGTAACACTTCTGACTACTCTCATAAATTAATACTTTAAATTTATATTATAAAATCACCAATATTATGAAGACATTAGAATGTATTAATATCTTAAATATGCTTCATATTTTAATGTTCTCTTTATCATTCCTAAATGTCCCTTACATGTTTCTTTAGCTTTACATAATAACAATGCCAAAGTTAATTCATCAATATTTCCAGGGTCCCCAATACCACACAGAGAATGATGATTAGCCAGAAAGGTTTATAGGACTTAGAAGACAGTTTGATTAGCATATAAGATTTATTACAACAGCAGAGCAAGAATACACACCTAGATTAGTAAGGGGAAAATACATATCATATAAAGTCTGCAAAATTCCTTACACAAATTTCATCAACCCAGTTTAAGAGAAAGCATAATGAGCATGCTCCCTTCTCTATTAGCAAAAAGGCAATATTGCATGTAATGCTTCTGCCTAGGGAAACCCATTTAAGACTCAGCATTTTTGAGTATGGTCATACCAGCATCCTGATCATGTACTTAAATGATCAGTCATAATTACCAAAATTCTAGATTAGGAATCAGGTGTCCATCATAAATTAAATTGTTCAACATCATAGTCTAGGAAAGCAAATCAACACTATCAACTATGGAACATTTAAAACTTCAAGTTCCCAGACCTGAACTGAAGGCCAACCTTACAAGCAGGTCTTTCTAAAGATGGCAACTTCAGGGCTGGTAGCTTAGCTCTTTTTGAAGAATATTGGATTAATATTTCACTGAATATAAATGTTTGCATTTGCTATTATTAAAATTATTACTTTGTTCATACTTATTTTATATTTTCCTAATTACAGGACTAGAATGTTCATATTATTCTTTTAAAAATAACTCTTCCATTACTTTCTTGTTAATTTACTGTCTTATTGACATGTCCATTGTTGAAAGTGGATAATTAAAATCCTCTCCTATTATTGTATGGCCATCTATTTCTCCCTTCATGCCCATTAATACTTTTCTGATATATTTAGGTACTTTATTATTGGGTACATTTATAATTGTTATGTATTCTTGATGAACTGTACCATTTTCACTAAGTAATGTCTTTTGTTGTCTCTTGTGACTGTTTCCAACTTGAAGTCTATTTATCTGTTGTTAACATAGCTGCCCCTTTCTTTTTTGGTTACTATTTGCATGAAATATATTCTTCCATTCCTTTACTTTCAGCCTATGTGGATCCTTAAAGCTAAAGTTGATCTCCTGGATGAAGCATATAATTTAATCATTTAAAAATGTCCATTCAGTTACTCTGTGTCTTCTTATTCAATAATCTAATCCATTTATATTCAAAGTAACTATTTATAGGCAAGAATTTACTACTGCCAATTTTTGTAGTTGATTTTTGGTTGTTTTGCAGATCTTTTTGTTCTTTGCTTCCTCTCTTGTTGTTTATCCTTGTGATTTGCTGATTTTCTTTTGTGTTAAGTTTTAATCTTTTTCTCATTTGGGCACCTACCATAGTTTTTTGCTTTGTGGTTATCATAAGGCTTAAATAAGACATCTTATAGTTACAATAAATTATTTTATACTGATAACAAATTAACTTCAGTCACATACAAAAGCTCAAGACTTTACCCTTCCCCTCAGTTTAAATGTCTTTAAAAATAAAGCATTTCTTTTCCTTCACATGTGGATATTCAGAGACAATGTGTTTTAGGTTAATATTCAGGTTTATTATATTGTGGGAATACATGTTTATTTTGAGATTTTTTAAATAACTATTTTCAGCATGATCTAATGCATGACTGATTTTTAAAATAACCCATGGAATTTTGAAAATTATGTATATTCTTTTATTCATTATAAAATTCCCTTGCTATTACATTGTGCTTTTTAGTGACTGTTGTTATACATTTTCTGATAATCGATTAGTTGTTTGATAACCTGAAAGAGGTATATTAAAGGCTTATAGGCTATGGATATGTACATATTCCATGTATTTTGTTTTATATATTTCAGAAACACTTCATTGGTTATATTAAGTTGAATATCTTGCCCATCTTTTTAGTTTTAACATTTTTAGTAGTTGCTATTGCTTTTATACAGTTTAATGTTTATAATTTGATTTTCTTTCATAATATGTCACACACATACTTGCTATTTGTAGTATTTGCTTTTTAAAATTAGTCATTTCAATATCAGGGGATCCTTAGAAAATATGTTTGAAAATTGAGAATTTCTAGGCCATTTTTCATGTAAAAATCTAATCAATTCTTTAACTTGAAGAAACAGGATTATAATTGTCTCAAATTTCCCTGAGGCTTTCTATATTAACTTAGATATTTTCATTCACCAAAACTATTTTAAATGTTTTATAGCAAGAGCTCAAGTTGGAAATGTGAAGTGTTGTTTACATTTATTATTCATATTGTCCTCAATTTTGAAAATAAATTATTTTAAAATGTTGATTAGAGAATATATGAAGTGCTCCTCTCCACAATTCAAATAAGAAAAATTGTAGTAGAACATCTGCCCACCAACGTTCAGGTTATAATGATGATGGGCATGTAAGGTACTCTTCAGAAGCATTATTCTGTTTTCAATACTCCCTAATGCAATGTTATTTTTACTTAGGTTTCTGAGAAGGAAATCTCAGCAGTGGTATACTAAGAAATCAGAGTAAATAACTTACGTACTACTCAGTATAATTTTGTTTGTGTCCTATTACTGCTGTTAAAAGTTACCACAAACTTAGTGGTTTAAAACAATAGAATCTACAAAGACCTAAAACAGATTTACAAGAAAAAAACAAACAAATCCATTCAAAAGTGAGCGAAGGATATGAACAGACACTTTTCAAATGAAGACATATATGAGGCCAACAAACATATGAAACAATGCTCTTCATCACTGGTCATTAGAGAAATGCAAATCAAAACTACATTGAGATAACATCTCATGCCAGTTAGAATGGCAATCATTACAAAAGCAGGAGACATGCTGGAGAGGATGGGGAGAAATAGGAATAGTTTTACACTGTTGGTGGGAGAGTAAATTAGTTCAGCCATTGTGGAAGACAGTGTGGCGATTCCTCAAGGATCTAGAAATAGAAATTCCAGTTGATCCAGCAATTCCATTACTGTGTATACATCCAAAAAATTATAAATTGCTCTATTATAAAGACACAGGCACGCGTATGTTCATTGTGGCACTGTTTACAATAGCAAAGACCTGGAATCAACCCAAATGCCCATCAATGATAGACCGGACAAGGAAAACGTGGCACATATACAACATATAATACTATGCAGTCATCAAAAACGATAAGTTTGTGTCCTTTGTAGGGACATGGATGAATCTGGAAACCATCATTCTCAGCAAACTGACACAAGAACAGAAAATCAAACACTGTATGTTCTCATTCATAGATGGGTGTTGAACAGTGAGAACACATGGACAAAAGGAGGGGAGCATCACACACTAGGGTCTGCTGGGGAGGCAGGGGAGGGATAGTGGGAGGGTGGGGAGGTTCGGAAGGGATAGCATGGGGAGAAATGTAGGTGATGGAGGCAGCAAACCGCATTGCCATGTATGTACCTATGCGATAATCCTGCATAATCTGCACATGTACCCTAGAACCTAAAGTAAAATTTAAAAAATTATATACATATATATATATAGAGAGAGAGAGAGAGACAGAGAGAGAGAGAGGTGGAAACATGATTCATACATCTTAACTCATCCTCATTATCATATTTTAGTCATTAATTAATGGCATAATTGCATATTTCATTCTATATATACCATGACAAACATTTTTTACATTTTATCAGAGACATCAAATTGTGCTTAAGTTTCAATTTTTGTTACTGACCTCTTTATTACCACAGTCACATTCTTCATTGGATTCCAAAATCCCATTACCACACACTGGTTGATTTTGATGTAATGGTTGCAAATTTGAAAACTTCTGAAGGCATTTAACTTCAAGTTTTGAAACAAAATATCTATAGTCGTGCATGCTGCAGTTGCTAAAAATCTTTATACCGCTGGCACTCCTAAAATAAAATAACATTCTTCAGGCAAATACACCTTGTGAATAAAACCACATCCAAACAACACTCCAAACATAATCATGCAAATCACAAGATAGCCACCACTGTATCTATACCTTAGCAGAGATTAAACTAACCATAATTAATTTTTAATTTCAATATTGCTTATCTTTAGCATTCTCTAAAAAGAAAACCTATTTTTTCCATCAAAGTAATGCAATAAGTTATGGTGGTTAAATCTATGTATCTACAGATCTATGTATTTACATATCTCTATCTCTATATCTAACAATCTATCTATTATTCCCTCTACACAGTGTGTTGCTCTTCTGTTGTATAGTTCAAGCTTTCTTCCTTCATTTCAGGGGGACGTCTGCTCAAATGTTACTTCCCAGAGAGATCTGTCTTGACAGCACTATTTTCAATTGTGTCCCCTCTTTATTCTCCTTCTACTTTCAATATTTTTCTACATAGCACTTTTGCATTATGTAAAAATAAACTTCATTAATTTTTATTTTCAAAACTTTATATTACCCAAACTTTATACTAAAACATAAGTCTCGGGGAGATCTTTATTTACATGTTCACAGGCATATTTCTACTACAGTATCTAGGAGAAAAGTCTAATAGATGTAACAGATATTTCAAATAGACAGTATGTGATATTGAACTACTTATCGCAACCATGTCTGTCTTCAGTTGCTGAATACTGCATTCGTTTAGTTGCTAAGGCTAACACGGGTGTGACCCTGGCCTCTGTTCTTTGTCTCACAATCCATACCCAATGCAAATACACATACATGCTAGACTATAACATAACCAATTCACAATTTTTATTTTCGTTACTTGTTAAAGTGATAATATTTTGGATTTATTGGGTTACATAAGCTATATCATTAAAATATATTACCACAATTAATTTCATCTGATTCCTTTAATTGTTAAAGCTTCTAGAAAATTAAAAATTACATATGTGACTCACATTTTATTTCTATTGGACAGCACCATATTAGACAATTATGTATTAGAGAGCACTATACCACTATGTTAGACAGTCGTGTCTGAGACAGCAATACTTAAACAGCAAAATCTGAGATGACAGGTTCTGAGTAGTCCTCTAAGCCTCCAAGGAAAGAAATGCAGAGCTGCTAAAGTTTCAGAGTTGGAAGTTTAAGAGCAAAGAGAAATGCTTTAGCTTATATTAACAGCCATTTGGTGTGGAACAAACATGAAAAAGTAAGAGAAATATTACACAGAATAATGTTATTTAATCAAATTCTCACTACTATTTAAAAATACTGTGTTTTAATATGAATAAGTATCACCAGACTTTTGCACTGTCATGCAAAAAGCTACAAATATTGGGCACTGAAATCGCTTCACACAAAATTAGTGTACAAATAAATAGGGACTCAGAAATTATCTTCTACTTGGACCATACAATTTTCAACTGAAAATTAAAAGTGTTGCTTACAAAATGAGATTTTTGTTTAAGATAGGTACAAAACAATTAAGTTTTGAAACCGCTACTTAAAAATTGGACATGACAAAAAAGAATATGAATGTGGTGTCAGTGGGGTGTGTGTGTGTGTGTGCATGTGTGTGCATAGATATAGATCAATCTATAGTATATATCCCTAAGTATACAGAATTTTTGTGTGATATCTCTTCAAGTGTGATATACCTTTCTAGCCATTTATGTGGTATTGCAAATAGAAGTTTAAAAACTTTATTGCATTTTGGAAACAGCCTTATAAAAATATAAGTAAAATTAATTAAGAAAACATCTTACACCGCTTCACGATTCATGATGCATGTAGCTCTCATACAGGAACACTGAGTGACATCATCATATGTTAATCCTACATTAAGGCCAAGCAGTTGAGCTATAATAACTGAAAATCCCTCCAAACCTATAGCATCTGGATACTAAAATAAAGGACATTAAGGAGAAAACTATTATGTGTGAAAACAAAAGCAAGTAATAACTTGAAATATTTTTGATCTTATCATATTTTCTATTTTAATACTTCTTATGTTGAGCATACTTCACAAAAATTATTTTGGTATGCCACTTATTTATCTGCCATAATTGATTAAAAAGCATGAAACAAATTGTGATATTCTCTGATTTTAAATTTTCCATGCTAAAATTCTGTAGCTTTGAACACATGGTATTTCTGATGCAATGAAACAAATTTATTTCACTTCATTAATTCATTCAATTAATAGATATCAACTCAGTGTACTCATGTGTCAGACATTGTGATAGACGATAGGAATATAATGGCATGTGTGAAAGAAAAATAATTTGTTCACATCTATAGCTTATATTATAGACAAGGAGAAAACAACAATAATCTGCAATAAACTTTCTATATAAAAATAGATTGTTACACATGCTCTTAAGAAAATAAGGTACTCCAATAGAAAATTTTATGGAGGAGTATAAAGGTTGTTAAATAAGGTAGTTATAAAATCTTCTTTGTGGAATTGATATTTAGGCTGAGATATAAAGTATGGGAAGTGACCCAACAACATGTGTATGTATAGGGGGCCTGAATGGGGACCTACCAAAGGTTTTGTATAATGAGTAAAGTGAAGAAATGATAGGACAGAAGCCAGAGATACAGACACAATCACACAAAAGAACTTTGGGCCAGGTGCAGTGGCTTAGACCTGTAATCCCAACATTTTGGGAAGCCAAGGCAGGAGGATTGCTTAAGGCCAGGAATTCAAGACCAGCCTGGGCAATATAGTGAGACTCCATTTCTACAAAAAAAAGTTTAAAAATAGCCAGCAAGGTGATGCACACTTGCAGTCCCAGCTACTCATGAGAAGGCAAGGATGACTTGAGCCCTGGAGTCTGGGGTTGCAGTGAGCTATGATTGCACCACTGTACTCCATCCTCAGCCACAGAGTGAGACCCTGTCTCAAAGACAAAAAGAAAACAAAAAATAAATTTGAAGTGAGAAGATATTAATAAATGGTTGCTAACAGTGTGGACTCGAAGTATTTTTCATATTATCTATCTTTGATAAATAAATTATGATATGTTTCTTAGCTGTTAATCATTACAAGCAAAAATCTGAGAACATGTCCAATTTTTCTATATAAATGTAAATTTATAACTAGAAAATGTATATAATGCACATCTAAAAGAAAAACAAGATTGTGTACATGTTTGTATATATGTGACTGAAAACAGAGATTTAGCAATATGAAAAATAAACTAATAAATATCCTTTCCTATTACCCTGTAATAAATATGGTTAAAAGTCACAGTGTCAGAATTTGAAAGAAGTTAAAGCCAAAACAGAATATGAAGCATGATATCTAGGCTGATCATCAAGTTTTGGGGCAATATATAAGAACCAAAAGCTAGACTTTTGATACTTGATCAGAGAGGGAAATATGGTTTTGCACTTTCAATATAAATGGTGTTCTTATTAAAAGAAGGTATTTAGATACAGTGACAGAGACACAGAAAGAACTTCATGTGAACAGAAAGGTAAAAATTGGGGTAATGTATCCATAAGACAAGAAATGCCAAAGATTGCTAGTAAACCAACAGAAGCTAGGGCAAAGGCAGAGAAGGGATTATCTTTCATAGCCCTCAAGAGGAACAACTCTGTTCGTCTTGATTTCAGAATGCTATTTTATCCAGAACTGTGAAGTATACATTTCTGTTGATTAAGTGCTTAGTTTGTGGTATTTTGTTATGGCAGTCCTGGAAATCTAATACAGTCCCCCAAATATATCATAACCCAATATAATATATCATAAAAGTGCCCAAGGCATGGGGAAAATACATTATATAGTGAGGAAGAAAGGTAGAATTACAGCAAAGTTCTCATTAGAACAGTGCAAAAGAGAAAACAGTAGGAAAACCTCCTTAAAACTACCACTAGATAAGGATGCTCTCTTTCACCACTCCTATTCAAAATACTATTGAAGGTTCTAGCAAGGCAATCAGGCAAGTGAAAAAAGGTATCTAAAGAGGAAGTCAAGCAATCCCTGTTTTCAGATAACATGATCCTATATCTAGAAACCCCAGGATCTCGTTCCAAATGTTTCTTAAACTGATAAACAATTTCAGCAAAATTTTAGGATACAAAATCAATATGCCAAAATCACTAGCATTCCTATACACCAATAATAGTCAAGCCAAGAGCCAAGTCATAAGTGGGCCCATATTCACAATTGTCACAAAAAAAAGAAAATACCTAGGATACAGCTAACTAGGTAGGTGAAAGATCTCTACAAGAAGAACCACAAACCACTGTTCAAAGAAATCAGAGATGATACAAACAAATGGAAAAACATCCCATGTTCATGGATAGAAAGAATCAATATTCTTAAAATGGTCATGCTGCCCAAAGCAGTTTATAAATTCAATACTATTCCTATTAAACTATCATTAACATTCTTCACAGTACCGGAGAAAATGATCTTAAAATTCATATGGAACCAAAAAAGAGAATAAATAGCAAGCCAATCATAAGCAAAAATCAAACAAACAAAAGACAAAAATAAAAACAAAACCAAAGCTGAAGGCATCATTCTTGCTCCTTGACTTCAAACTCTACTACAGGGCTACAGTAACCAAAACAGCATGGTACTAATAGAAAAACTGACACCTAGACAAATGGAACAGAATAGAGACCCCAGAAATAAGACCATAGACCTACAACTATCTCATCTTCAACAAACCTAACAAAAAGAAGCAAAGAGGAAATAATTATCTATTTAATAAATGGCAATGAGATAACTAACTAGCCATATGCAGAAGAATGAAACTTGACCCCCTCTTTACGCCATATACAAAAATTAACTCAAGATGGATTAAAGACTTAAATGTAAAACCCAAAACTATAAAAACCCTGGAAGACAAGCTAGGCAGTACCATTCAGGACACAGGCAGGAGCAAAAATTTCATAATAAAGATGCCACAGCAACTGCAACAAAACCAAAAATTGACAAATAGAATCTAATTAAACTAAAGAGCTTCTGCACAGCATAGGAAACTATTAATAGAGTAAACAAAAAATCTACAGAATGGGAGACAAATTTTGTAAACTATGCATCTGACAAAGGCTTAATATCTAGCATCTATAGAAAACTTAAAGAAATGTACTAGAAGAAAAACACCAATAACTCCATAAATATTGGGCAAAGGAAATGAACAGGCAATTTTTGAAAGAAAAAATAAAAAAAAACCTCAACATCCGTGATCATTAGAGAAATGCAAATCAAAATCACAATGAGATATCATCTTATACCAGTAGGAGTGGCTATTATTAAAAAGTCAAAAAATAATAGATGCTGGTGAGGTTTTGGAGAAAGAGAAACACTTATACACTGTTGGTAGGAGTGTAAATTAGTTCAGCCATTGTGGAAAATAGTGCAGTGTTTCCTCAAAGACCCAAAGACAGGAATACCATTAGACCTAGCAATTTCATTACTGGGTATATACCCAAAGGAATATAAATCATTCTAAATACTATGCAGCCATAAAAAAGAAGGAGATTATGTCCTTTGCAGGGACATGGATGGAGCTGGGGGCCATTATCCTTAGCAAACTAACACAGGAACAGAAAATCGAATACCACATGTTCTCACTTACAAGTGGGAGCTAAATGATAAGAAAGCATGGACATATAGAAGGGAACAACACACACTGAGGCCTATCAGAGGATGGAGAGGATCAGGAAGAATAACTAATAGGTACTAGGCTTAATACCTGTTGTACAGATGAAATAATCTGTACAACAAACCATATAATAAGGCTACAGTAACTAAAACAGCATGGTAGTGTTATAAGAACAGACACATAGACCAATAGAACAGCATAGAGAACCCAGAAATAAGACCACACACCTACAACCATCTGATCTAACAAAAACAAGAAAATGAGTAAAGGATTGCCTATTTAACAAATGGTGCTAGGAGAACTGGCTAGCCATATGCAGAAGAATGAAACAGGATCCCTTTCTTATACCATATACAAAAATTAACTCAAGATGTATTAAAGATGTAAATGTAAAACTCAGACCTAAAAAACCCTGGAACACAAGCTAGGCAGTACCATTCAGGATATAGGCATTGGCAATGATTTCATGAGAAAGATGACAAAAGCAATTGCAACAAAACCAAAAATTGACAAATGGGATCTAATTAAACTAAAGAACTTTTGCATAGCAAAAGAAATGATCAACAGAGTAAACAGACAACCTACAGAATGGCAGAAAATTTTTACAATCTATGCATCTGGCAAAGGTCTCCTATCCAGTACCTACAAGGAACATAAACAAATTTACAAGAAAAAAAAAAAACATTATAATGTGGGCAAAGGACATGAACAGACACTTCTCATAGGAAGACATATATGTGGCCAAGAAACATGAAAAAGAGTTCAACATCACTGGTCATTAGAGAAATGCAAGTCAAAACCACAATGAGATAGTGTCTTTTATCAGTTTGAATGGCTATTATTAAAAAGTCAATAAACAACAAATGCTGGCAAGGTTGTAAAGAAAAAGAAACACTTTTACACTGTTCACATGAGTGTAAATTAGTTCAAATTTTCTGGAAGAGGGTGGCAATTCCTCAAAGACCTAGACGCAGAAATACCATTTGACTCATGAATCCATTACTGAGTATATACCGGAAGGAATATAAATCATTATGTAATAAAGACACATGCACACATATATTTATTGCAGCACTAGTCATAATAGCAAAGACATGGAATCAACCTAAATGGCCATCCAGGATAGACTGGATAAAGAAAATGTGGTACATATACATCATGGCATACTATGCAGCCATAAAAGAAATGAGATTATGTTCTTTGCAGGGATACAGATGGAAATGGAAGACATTATCCTCAGCAAACTAACGCAGGAAAGGAAAATCAAATACCACATATTCTCACTTATAAGTGGGAGCTGAATGATAAGAACACATAGACACATGGGGGGACAACACACACTGGAGCCTGTTGAAGGTTGGAGAGTGGAAGGTGGGAAAGGATCAGGAAGAATAGCTAAAGGATGCTGGGCTTAATATCTAGTAGATGGGATGATATGTGCAGCTAAACAGCATGGCACATTTTCAACTAGGTAACAAACCTGCACATCCTGCACATGTACCCCGAACTTAAAAGGTGAAATAAGGCCAGGTGTGGTGACACATGCCTGAAATCCCAGAACTTTGAGGGATTGAGGCAGGTGGATCACAAGATCAGGAGATCCAGACCAGCCTGACCAACATGGTGAAACCCGTCTCTACCAAAACACAAAAAATTAGCTGAGCGTGGTGGTGCATGCCTGTAGTCCCAGCTACTCAGGAGGCTGAGGCAGAGGAATCGCTTGAACCTGGGAGGCAGAGGTTACAGTGAGTTGAGATCTCACCATTGTACTCCAGCCTGGCATCAGAGCAAGACTCCATCTCAAAAAAAAAATAAATAAAAGTTGGGAGATTAGGGGAAGATGGCTGACTAGGAACAGATCAGGATTGCAGCTCCCACTGAAAGTGCAGAGGGTGAGTGGATGCCGCATTTCCAGAAGGATTTTTATTGCCCACAGACCAGGAGATTCCCAGGCGGAGGAGCCCCACGGGTCACCAGCCTGGCTGTTTCAGCCAGCGCAGCTGTTTCAGCTCACGTGGCTGCTTTGCCTGCGCCCTGGCGTGGCGGTTCTCTGTAAAAAAGACACTGGTCCGGGTGCCCTCTTAGCTGGCAATTGGAGCCCTGAGACGGCAGAGTCGCCCATTCATCTGAAATAGCAAACCAGGCCAGGAGATTCCTAGGCAAAAAAACCACCAAGAATCTCAGTGCCTGCTGTTGCAGCCGGCTCAGTGAATCGCGGCACAGGAGATCCCGGCACTTTTTCAACAGGCCACTGGAACACTGGGAGAGAGTAGACCATTCAACAACAACAACAAAAAGACTCTGAATCAGGGAGCCAGGTGATCAGGCTTGGCTGGTCCAAACCCCCCCACAAAAAAAAAAAAAACAGTAATCAAAAACGCTCTGGCTTGAGAGTTTCACAACAAGCACAGCTGAACCCGGGATGGTCCAGCTCTGTGGGGAAGGGGCGTCTGCCATTACTGAGACACTCCACCACTACGGAGGCAGTCTGACCATCATGGAGGCAGCCCGCCATTGCTGAGGCAACCTGCCATTGCAGAGGCAACCTGCCACTATAGAGTCTGCCATAACAGAGGTGGGCCACCAATGCCAAGGCAGTTCTAACTACACCCATATAAACAGGACAGCAGGGAAGATCACATGGCAGCTGGGCGGAACCCACAGCAGCTCAGCAAAGCCTCTGCAGGCAGACAGTGACTAGGCTGCCTCCTTGCTGCGCAGGGCAGCCCTGAAAGAAAAAAAAAAGGCAGCAGCACAAGGGAAACTCATAAATAAAGCCCTAACTCCCTGGACAGAGCACCTTGGAAAAAATTTAAAAAAGGGGAGTTTATAAGTTCTGCTGCAGCAGACCTAAATGTACCTGCCCAGCAACTCTGAACAATGGAGCTCACAGCTCAGGACTTGAGCTCCAATAAAGGACAGACTGTCTCCTCAAGCAGCTCCCTGGCCCCCATATATCCAAAGAGTCACCTCATAAAGGAGAGAACAGACTGACATTTGGTGGGCATTCTTCTGGGACAAAGATAGCAGAAGAGGAAACTGGTAGCAACCCTTACTGTTCCGTAGCTGCTACAGGTGATCCCCCAGCAAGCAGGGCCTGGAGTGGACCCCAGCAGTCCCACAGCAGAGGGGTCAGGCTGTTAGAAGGAAAGCTAAGAAAAAGAAATAACTTCAGCATCCACAAACTGGAAGTTCGCTCAGAGACCCAATCTGAAAGTCAGCAACTACAAAGACGACAGGTGGATAAACCCACAAAGATGGGAAGAAACCAGGGCAAAAAGGATGAAAACACCCGAAACCAGAACACCTCTCCTCCTAAAAGGGATCACAACTCCTCACCAGCATGGGAACAAGGCTGGATGGAGAAGGAGTGTGATGAAATGACAGAATCAGACTTCAGAAGGTGGGTAATAAGAAACTACAGTGAGCTAAAAGAACATGTTCTAACCCAATGCAAAGAAATTAAGAACCTTGAAAAAAGATTTCACGAAATGCTAACAAGCATGGACAACATACAGAGGAATATAAGTGTATTGATGGAGCTGAAAAACACAACACAAGAACTCTGCAAAGCATGCACAAGTTTCAACAGCCAAATTGACCAAGCAGAAGAAAGGATATCAGAGGTCGAAGATCAACTAAATGAAATAAAATGAGAAGGCAAGAATACAGAAAAAAGGGTAAAAAAGAATGAACAAAGTCTCCAAGAAATATGGGACTATGTGGAAAGACCTAATCTACGTTTGATAGGTGTACCTGAATGTGATGAAGAGAATGAAATCCAAGCTGGAAAATACTCTTCAGGATATTATCCAGGAAACTTCCCCAACCTAGCAAGGTAGGCCAATATTCAAGTCCAGGAAATACAGAGAACACCACAAAGATATGCCTTAAGCAGAGCAACCCCAAGGCACATAATCGTCAGATTCACCAGGGTTGAAATGAAGGAGAAAATTCTAAGGGCAGCCAGAGAGAAAGGTCGGGTTACCCACAAAGGGAAGCCCATCAGGCTCACAGCATATCTCTCAGCAGAAACCCTACTAGCCAGAAGAGAGTGGGGGCCAATATTCAATATCCTTAAAGAAAAGAACTTTCAACCCCGAATCTCCTATCCAGCCAAGCTAAGCTTCATAAGTGAAAGAAAAATAAAATCCTTTGCAAACAAACAAGTACTCCGAGATTTCGTCACCACCAGACCTGCTTTACAAGAGCTCCTGAAAGAGGCTCTACACATATAAAGGAACAACCAGTACCAGCCACTCCAAAAACATACCAAACGGTAAACAGCATCAACACAATCAAGAATCTGCACGAACCAACAAACAAAACAGCCAGCTAGCATCAAAATGGCAGTATCAAATTCATACACAACAATATTATTCTTAAATGTAAATGGACTAAATGCCCCAGTCAAAAGACACAGACTGGCAAATTGGATAAAAAGCCAAAACCCATCAGTGTGCTGTACCCAGGAAACCCATCTCACATGCAAAGATACACAAATGCTCAAATTAAAGGGATGGAGGAAGATTTACCAAGTAAATGGAGAGCAAAAAAAAAAAGCAGGAGTTGCAATTCTCATCTCTGATAAAATAGACTTTAAAGCAACAAAGATCAAAAGAGACAAAGAAGGACATTACATAATGGTAAAAGGATCAATGCAACAAGAAGAGCTAACGATCTTAAATATATACGCACCCAATACAGGAGCACCCAGATACATAAGGCAAGTTCTTAATGACTTACAAAGAGACTTAGACTCCCACACAATAATAGTGCGAGGCTTTAACATCACATTGTCAATATTAGACAGATCAATGAGACAGAAAATTAACAAGGATATCCAGGACTTGAACTCAGAGCTGGACCAAGCAAACCTAATAAACATTTACAGAACTCTCCACCCCAAATCCACAGAATATACATTCTTCTCAGCACCACATCACACCTACTCTAAAATTGACCACATAATTGCAAATAAATCACTCCTCAGGAAATGCAAAAGAACGGAAATCATAACAAACAGTCTCTCAGATCACAGTGCAATTGAGTTAGAACTCAGAATGTAGAAACTAACCCAGAACCGCACAGCTTCATGGAAACTGAACAACTGGCTCTTGAATGTTGACTGGATAAACAATGCAATGAAGGCAAATATAAAGATGTTCTTCGAAACCAACGAGAACAAAGGCACAACATACCAGAATCTCAGGGACACATTTAAAGCAGTCTCTAGAGGAAAATATATAGCAATAAGTGCCCACATGAGAAGCAAGGAGAGATCTAAAATTGAAACCCTAGCATCAAAATTGAAAGAGCTAGAGCAGCAAGATCAAAAAAACTCAAAACCTAGCAGAAGACAAGAAATAGCTAAGATCAGAGCAGAACTGAAGGAGATAGAGAAACAAAAAACCCTTCAAAAAATCAATAAATCCAGGAGCTGGTTTTTCGAAAAGATCAACAAAATAGACAGACCACTAGCCAGATTAATAAAAAGAAAAGAGAGAATAACCAAACTGATGCAATAAAAAACCATAAAGGAGATATCACACAGATTCCACAGAAATTCAAACCATCATCAGAGATTATTACAAACAATTCTATGCACATAAACTAGTAAACCTGGAAGAAATGGATAAATTCCTGGACACTTGCCTCCTACCAAGCCTAAACCAGGAAGAAGTCAAAACCCTGAATAGACCAATAACAAGGTCTGAAGTTGAGGCAGCAATTAAGAGCCTACCACCCAAAAAAAGCCCAGGTACAGATGGGTTCACAGACGAATTCTACCAGACATACAAAGAGGAGCTGGTACCATTCCTTCTGAAACTATTCCAAATAACCCAAAAAGAGGGAATCCTTCCCAAATCATTTTATGAGACAAGCATCATCCTGATACCAAAGCCCGGTAGAAACGCAACAAGAAAAGAAAACTTCAGGCCAATATCTGTGATGAACATAGATGCAAAAATCTTCAAAAAAATACTGGCAAGCCTATTGCAACAGCACATCAAAAAGCTTATCCACCATGATCAAGTAGGCTTCATCCCAGGGATGCAGGCTGGTTCAACATATGCAAGTCTATAAATGTAATTCACCACATAAACAGAACCAGAGACAAAAACCACATGATTATCTCAATTGATGCAGAGAAGGCCTTTGACAAAATTCAGCAGCCCTTTATGCTAAAATCCCTCAATAAACTAGGTATTGACAGAACGTATCTCAAAATAATAAAAGCTATTTAAAACAAACCAACAGCCAATATCATACTGAATGGGCAAAAACTGGAAGCATTCCCCTTGAAATCTGGCACTAGACAAGGATGCCCCCTCTCACCACTCCTATTCAATATAGTACTGGAAGTACTATCAGGCAAGAAAAAGAAATAAAGTGTATTCAAATAGGAAAGGAGGAAGTCAAATTGTCTCTATTTGCAGGCGACATGATTGTATATCGAGAAGACCCCATCATCTCAGCCCCAAATCTCCTGAAACTGATAAGCAACTTCAGCGAAGTCTCAGGATACAAAATCAATGTGCAAAAATCACAAGCATTCCTATACACCAATAACAGACTTAAAGAGAGCCAAATCAAGAACGAACTGCCATTCGCAATTGCCACAAAGAGAATAAAATACCTAGGAATACAACTAACAAGGAATGTAAAAGACCTCTTCAAGGAGAACTACAAGCCACTGCTCAACGAAATAAGAGAGGACACAAAGAGATGGAGAAACATTCCATGTTCATGGTTAGGAAGAATCAATATCATGAAAATGGCCATACTGACCAAAGTAATTTACAGATTTAACACTATTCCCATCAAGCTACCAATGACCTTCTTCACAGAACTGGAAAAAACCACCTTAAACTTCATCCGGAACCAAAAGAGAGCCTGCATAGCCAAGTCAATTCTAAGCAAAAATAACAAAGTGGGAGGCATCACACTATTGGACTTCAACCTATACTACAAGTCTACAGTAATCAAAACAGCATGGTACTGGTACCAAAACAGAGATATAGACCAATGGAATAGAACAGAGGCCTTGGAGGCAACACCACATATCTACAACCATCCGATCTTTGACAAACCTGAAAAAAAACAAGCAATGGGGAAAGGATTCCCTGTTTAATAAATGGTGTTGGGAAAACTGCCTGGCCATGTGCAGAAAGCAGAAACTGGATCCCTTCCTGACGCCTTACACTAAAATTAACTCCAAATGTATTAAAGACTTAAACATAAGTCTTAACACCATAAAAACCCTAGAAGAAAATCTAGGCAAAACCATTCAGGACCTAGCCGTAGGTACGGACTTCATGACCAAAACAGCAAAAGATACAGTCATTAGAGTGAATCGGCAACCAACAGAATGGGAAAACATTTTTGCTGTCTACCCATCTGACAAAGGGCTGATATCCAGAATTTACAAAGAACTAAAACAGATCTACAACAAAGAAACAAACAAGCCCATTCAAAAGTGGGCAAAGGATATGAACAGACACTTCAAAAAAGACATACATGAGGCCAACAAACATATGAAAAAATGCTCATCATCACTGGTCATCAGAGAAATGCAAATCAAAACTACATTGAGATACCATCTCACGCCAGTTAGAATGGCGATCATTAAAAAATCTGGAGACAACAGATGCTGGAGAGGATGTGGAGAAATAGGAACACTTTTACACTGTTGGTGGGAGAGTAAACTAGTTCAACCATTGTGGAAGACAGTGTGGTGATTCCTCAAGGACCTAGAAATAGAAATTCCATTTGACCCAGCAATCTCATTACTGGGTATATATCCAAAGGATTATAAATTGTTCTACTATAAGGACACGTGCACACAAATTTTCATTGCGGCACTGTTTACAATAGCAAAGACCTGGAACCAACCCAAATGCCCATCGATGATAGACTGGACACGGAAAATGTGATACATACACACCATGGAATATTATGCAGCCATCAAAAATGATGAGTTCATGTCCTTTGTAGGGACATGGATGAACCTGGAAACCATCAGTCTTAGCAAACTGACACAAGAGCAGAAAATCAAACACCACATGTTCTCACTCAAAGGTGGGTGTTGAACAATGAGAACACATGGACACAGGGAGGGGAGCTCTACATACTGGGGTCTGTTGGGGGGAAATGGGGGAGGGACGGGGGGTGGGGAGGTGGGGAGAGATAACATGGGGAGAAATGCCAGATGTAGGTGAAGGGGAGGAAGACAGCAAATCACACTGCCATGTGTGTACCTATGCAACAAGCTTGCATGATCTTCACAGGTACCCCAAAACCTAAAATATAATTTTAAAAAAAGTTGGAATAAAAAATAAAATAATTTAAAATTTTTTCTATCACACAATTTACTTCCCACCTTTCTTGTCAATAAAGTATAGGAGCTCACTTCTAAAAAAATGAGCAAAATATAAAAGAGGAATACCCATAACACAAAAGAAACAAGATTGAAAATTCACAAACCCTACCTAGGCAACAGGTCTAAGGTAGATTGACAAAATAGACAATTTCTGCAGAATGTCTCCAGGAAAGGAAAGAGGAACTTGTGAAACAAGGAGAAAACTAGAAACAATGTATAATTTTATTAAAAATTGTTTCACAAATCAATATGATGCAATTATTAAATTTAGTAAGAACTAAAGGGCACACAAGGCAATTTAGTCTTTCATTACTTGGCTCATTAGCGAATAAGACACAAGTCAAATAAGGTATATAATTATAGAGGAGGAATGAAGGAGTCAAAATATAGATATGATGCACTATTAGGATGTTACATTCTAATTTCAATAATTGGAAACCAATAGATAATACTCATATTTCAATAGTCAGAAAACTTCATGGGCATATATTTTACCAATGGTAAAAGAATGAACAAACTATTCCTACCCATAAAAATATAAATATAAGTAGATTCATAAGTACCTTCTCAAGTGTTAATAACATTCTGACTTTGCAAATATATAAAGTTTTAAACTAGATAATATCTAATAACTATACAAAATACTAAAATCTTTGACTTTAATTCACTTTAATACCAATGCAATTTCCTTGTGTAACTCTTAAAATGGATATAATTTCATTAGCTCAAATCCAGCTTTGTTTGGTTACCAAAAGTTAAAGAGAAAATATTTTTTAAT
This sequence comes from Sapajus apella, assembly GCF_009761245.1. NCBI lineage: Eukaryota > Metazoa > Chordata > Mammalia > Primates > Cebidae > Sapajus > Sapajus apella. The sequence goes on from NW_022436961.1 coordinate 4,249,725, forward strand.
TTGTGAAAGAAGCAATCTTACCAGTCCTAAAGATAAGCATTTTTTAAAACTAAGTATTTTTTAAAAAACCAAATCACTCCTAGTAAAAAGTAGACATGAAATATATTAACTTATCATGGATAATTTTAACTGAATAGTCTCCATTTTTACATCATTCATGAACTAATGATTACATGTTTTCTGGGGTATCATAATATTAAGCAAAATGGAGCACACAAGAATACACACTGTCTTCTGCTTATGTAAACTTCAAAAAGAAGTAAAATTAAATTTCCTTTGGTATGGGTGGTAGGTGGGAGGACGCATGATTCATAAGTACCTTCTGAAGTGTTGATAGCATTCTATTTCTTGATTTTTGTGGTATTTACACCTATGTATAAACTTGATAAAAGTTAATTGTGACTTGTGGAATTTTCTTTATATACTATATTTTGTACTTCAGTAAAACTTCTCTTTAAAAAGAAATTAACATGGAGTTATATGGTTACAAAGAAGAAATTTTTTAATTGAGAAAGAGGATTTAGGGGTTGTAGATTATGCAGGAAACACTTTTATCAATATACAAATTTTCAATTTCTAAAAACAATATATATTATTTATGCATACATATATTTATTAAGACAGCATAAATTACATGTAAAATTGCAAAAACAAATTTATAATTTTTGCTATTTATTGAACTTGGAGCAAATGTGCAAGAGGCTTTAACATTGCTCTAATGTTTTATTTATTTAAAAATTTAAAGCAAATGTTCGTGTCCATTATGAACAGTTGGTGAGTGGTTACACTAAAAGGTTTGTTCACATAATATTCTTTGTATTCGAACTTTATAAATAAACTTTCTGAGATTCTAATAATTTTATCCCAATGAAATCATAATGCACATACGCATACAGAAAAAGATCAAGTGGTTATACACTATTTAACTATTTAAATTAATACTTACAAAACATATAAGGCTTAAAAATAGTGGTGTAAAGAAGAATAAAAATTACATACCATAACAATACCTGCATCATAGCTTTTATTGCATATGGTGCCAGGAAATGTTGCTCCCACATATTTAGGATGTTTCCTGTAACTACATTATGATAATATTGTCTTTTAATAAACATAGTTATGCAAAAAAAATTCATAGACTTATTTATTAAATTAAACCTTTTTATAAAATTTTAGAAATGACTTTACAAATATATAAAGTTTCAAACTAGATAATATCTAATAAGCTACACAAAATGCTAAAATCATTGACTTGAATTAATTCACTTTAATACCAATGCTTGTGTAACTCTTAAAATGGATATAATTTCATTAGCTCAAATCCAGCTTTGTTTGGTTGCCAAAAGTTAAAGAGAAAATAATTTTTAATTTGTGGAAGAAGTAATCTTACCGTCCTAAAGATAGCATTTTTAAAAACTAAATATTAAAAAAAACCCAAATCACTCCTAGTAAAAGTAGACATGAAACGCATTAACTTATCATAGATAATTTTAACTGAATAGTCTCCATTTTTACATCATTCATAAACTAAGGATTACATGTTTTCTGTAGTAAAGTCAATATCATAGAAGTTCATGAAATGCAGATTTTAAAAATAATATTATACTCCAAAATATTCTAATACAAAACTATTTATTGTACTTTTTATTATATATTTAAGTACACTAGCACCTCCACGGCAAAGGCTACTTTTTTATTTTATTTTATTTTATTATTTTATTTTTGAGACAGAGTTTTGCTCTCATTGCCCAGGCTGGAGTGCAATGACATGATTTTGGCCCACTACAATCTCCATCTGCCTGGTTCAAGGATTCTCCTGCCTTAGCCTCCTGAGTAGCTGGGATTACAGGCATGCACCACCACGTCTGGCTAATTTTTGTATTTTTAGTAGTGAAGGGGTTTCACTACTTCATTTTGGTCATGGTGGTCTTGAACTCCCAGCCCCTAGTTATCCGCCCGACTCAGCCTCCCAGTGCTGGGATTACAGGCGTGAACCACTGCACCCGGCTAAGGCTACTTATTTTTAAACATTTTCAAAGGGGCTTAAGGAAAATTGAAGAACACAATAAATTCACTAAGTTACCAATTTAAAATAATTATATATGCAGATATCTTTATTAATGTAGAACATTGTGCTTACACAAATAAGTATGCTACGTCATGGGGCTGTAGGGTAAGATAGTCCCGTTTCCATGCCAAAAATCTTTGTAATATAGCATCAGCATCCCCACTGGTGGAAATCTGGTTTTCATTTGACCATAATTCCAAGGAAGACAGTATAACAGTCAATTTCAACTGGGTAAACATCTAAAAGTAAGATTTATGGTACATTTTTAAAGTAACAAGTTATTACATTTAAAAAGTACATTAAAAAATGAAGAAAATGTTCCAGTATTTTGAGTATTAAACTAATAAAAGTAGTTGTTATTAATTTGCCAAGATAGAATCCAAATTATATTAAATAAACTTTCATATAAATGGAAATGTGAAAAAGTAAAAACTTACTGTGTTGACAAGCCCAATAACCTGGACAATTTTTTGTGTTACAGTCATCATTTCAGATCCCATATAATCATACTGAAAAATAAATTTTATTTTTCATGAAAGTATCATTTTGAATCCAAGTGAATGCAATGATGTTTAGGCATTGTATTAGGTATTATAAGTAATCTAGAGTTGTTTTAAAGTACATAGGAGAATGTGTGTAGGCTTGAGCAAATTCTAAGCTATTTTATATAAGGGACTTAAGTATTTATGGATTATATATTACATATATACATATATATATTATACACACAGAGAAATATTATTAAGCCTTCAAAATGGTTATTCTGTCATTTGTGACAAATGGATGAACCTGGAGGGCATTATGATAAGTGAAATAAGCCAGATACAGAACAGAAAATACTACATGACCTCACTTACATGTGGTATCTAAACAAAACAAAACAAATATATTCAAATACATAGAAACAAAGTGAAAAGGTGGCTGTCAAAAGGCAGAGGTCAGCGTGTTGGGAGAAATGTGGAAATGGCATTCATAGGATACAAAGTTTGGGTTATGTAGAATCAATAAGTCTAGAGACCTAATGTACACACGAGAGCTACAGTCAACAATATTGCTTTATATACTGGAAATTTGCTAAGAGAGTAGATTTTAGGTACTTTTACCACAAAAATGTAATACTATGTATATAAAAACAACCTGATGTAGACATCTTAAATATATATACTTTAAAAAAAAAACAAAAAGAGAGATGTGAAAACTTTAAAAAAAAAATAAAAAGAGAGATGTGAATTGCCAATATCAGGAATGAAAGAGGATTATGATATCTAAAATGGTGATAATAAAGTATGAAATAGCTTACTACATTTTAATACATTTGAAAATATTATTTAAAATGTCATTTGCCAATATGGTCAAAGGTAAAGTTCAAAGACTATATAATCATGTAACTATTAAAGTGGATTCTGTCATTTTAAACCATCCCATAAAAGAAATATCAGGTCGAAAGGACTATAAGGGTTAATTGTTGGGCAGGTGCAGTGGCTCATGCCTATAACCCCAGCACTTTGGGAGACTGAGGTTTGGACAACATGGTGAGACTTTGTCTCTATAAAAACTAAAAAAGAATTATCCAGGCATTGTGGTGTGTGCCTGTAGTCCCAGCTACTCAGAAGGCTGAGGCAGGAGGACTGGTTTAGGCCACGAGTTTGAGATTGCAGTGAGGTATGATTTTGTCACTGCATTCCAGGCTGCACAACACAGTGAGGCCCTGTCTCTCTCTCTCTCTCTCTCTCGCTCTCTCTCTGAAAAAGAAAAGTTAATTGTTACAGACATTTAAATAATATGTAAAGAACAAGTAAAGGCATTTGCACAAAAATCATTCAGAATATAGGAAAAGGGCAGACATTTTGTTTTATGAAAGCAACACTAACAACAGCTTAACAAGAAAGGGTCTTTTTGATCTGAGAAACATTTCTATGAAATAACTGGCACGTATTCTCCATTAGTGCCAAGGTACATGAAAGACAAATATCATAGTACTGCCAAGATTGGTGGAGAGAAAAGAGACATATCAACTCAATGGAATGTAGGATCTTATAATTGTGGACTAAATTAGGAAAAAGGCATTTATGAGAAAAATGTCAAAATTTTTTTAGTTGATAATAATGTAGATACATTAGCTTTTATGTTTTGATTACTATATTATGATTATGTAAGATGTTAACTTAGGGTAAGTTATGGAAAAATATATGGGAACATTTTACTGTTTCTTAACTTTCATGTAAGTTTAAAGTTCTTTCAAAATAATAAGTTTAAAATAATAAAATTCAGCTAAAGAGCAAAGGGGAATATCCCACCAATATCATTGGTGAACATTTGAAATGGTGATGCTACAAATTAACCAATTTTTAAAAGTTAAAAAGAATGTATTACAAATTCATTCTAAGAAATTTGATAATTGCCTCATGCCTTAAAGCCATAACATTGGCCATTATGTTTCAATACCTGAATTATGAAAAGGATACATTCAAATCATAACAATCTAACTTGTAGAAACTAAAACAAGTTTAAAGAAAATCTAAACTTTCCTATGTATATCAAATAAATTTAATGTGTACTTTAAAATATTTCCTCAAAGAAAACTTAAGGTCTACAGGGTTTCAGAGTATTTTCCAGCTATATGTGGAAAGGGTCATATTCATAATACCTAAATTCTTGGACAGACTATAAGAAGAAGAAAACTCACTAACTTATTTGATGAGGCTAGGATTATCTTGATTCCTTTCTATAAGAAAGGAATATAATATATAATTATTTATGAATATAAACCCTAAAATCAAAATCAAAATATTAAATAAAAGATCCAGTTATTTATAAAAATTGACAAAAATGTAATAAATAAGTATGGTATATTTTAGAAACACAAGTATGGCTCTCTATACCCACTGATCATCTATGTAAGAGCAGAAAAGAAAATTGATGAAAAACAGCTATCTGTGATAAAAATCTTGGAAAACAGGGAATATAAAGGAACTTTCTCAATATTATAAAGATCACCTACCAAAAACTAAGAGCTAACATGAAAATTAGAGAGAATGGTTAATCTGTAAGTTAGGGAAAAATTTAGAAATATACACATCAGTCTATTTAACATTGTACTTCAGAGTCAAGCTAGGACAATAAAAGAATAAAATGAAATAAAAGTAAAATAAATAGATAATAAATACATGTATACATAAATAGATAAAAGGGAATAAAAATTGAAAAATAAAAATTAAAATGTAATTATTCACAAATAATATGATTGTGTACATAGAATAATAAAAAATCTACAAAAAATGAAACACAACAATTAACCAGCAAATTAGGCAAAAATCACAAGATATAAGATGAATACATTAATCTCAGCTATGTTTTTATAAACCGGAGCAAAAATACGTATATATTAAATTAAAAATACCATTTACTAGAACATTACAAAATCATCAAATGCATAACAATAAAATGAATAAAGATGTTCAAGAACACTATAGAACACTAATGAAAGAAATTAACAAAAAATGTAAAGATGTGTGTGTGTGAGGAGGCTCTCCTTATTCAGAGATCAAATGACTCAATATTATTAACATCACAATTCTTTCCAAAGTGAGCTAACCATTCAATGTAACTCCAAAATCAAAATTACAGCATTTTTGTAAAATCTAGAGGGTGATTCTAAAATGGGTTTAAATAAAAGGGACCCAGAATAGTCAAAACAATAATTAGGATTAGTAAAAGGAAAAAGCCAAATAAATTATATAACAATAAAGCTATAGTAATGAACTTAGTGAATTATTAATTCAATAAAACAAAAATAGGGCAATGGAAGTGAACAACAACATAAGAAATAGGTCACACACAATTCTGCTACATAATTTTTTTAAATTGCTATGGAGTAAGAGATATTTTTCACAAGTGGAGATGAAGCAAATGATGTCTATATGGAAAAAAGACAATCTTTACTCCCTGCTCACAGCATATACATTTCTCAATTAGAAATATACTGTAAAACTTATTTTAAAGGGTAAAGAAAAAAACATACAATAATATGGAAGTAAAATTGTGTCCTTGGAATAAGAAAATATTTCTTAAATTGAAAACAAAACGAAATTTATGTTAAAAAACATAAAATGGACTCAACTGTGGTTCAGTGTGTATGTTTATCAAAAGACATCATTAAATGAATATAAATATAACAGAGAGACTGGTAGAAAACACAGCTATCTGAAAAAGGCCTCATATTTGGAATATGTAAGGAATTCCCACAAAATAGTAAGAAAACTATTAAAATGGGGAAAAGCTTATACGTTTACTCTGAAAAATATCCAAATGGTAAATAATGTATGAAAATATGCTCAACCTCAGTCATGTGTTAAATGCACCTAAAAACCACAATATGATATCACTATATATCCACTAGAATGGCTGAGACTTTTTAAAGTTTATAAATTCTAATCATTTGTAATGATATAGAACCCCTGGACCTTTCATACATTGCTGAAAGCACAGGAAATTACTATAATAACTTTTTAACTGTTTACCAATATTGTCTAAATGTAACATACCAATCCCATGATCTGCTCATAGACAGATACCAAAAGAAATTATGTCTACCAAAAGACATGAACAAGATTGATTATAATAATTTTATTCATAATAGCACCAAATTGTGGTATTCTTCACATTAGTATACAAGAAATAAACTACGGTTATGGGGAACAACAGGAGTAAATCTTGAAGATATTATATTTAACAAAATAACGCAGATGCTGTAGAACAGATAATCTATAATTTACACTTTTGTATCTATTTGATTGTATTGTATTTATCTGATAAATGCTAGCCATTCATCTAAAAATCTATTCTATGAAGCCTTTCCTTAACAATTCCTGGCTCACTGTGGCTCACACCTGTAATCCTAGCAATTTGGGAGGCTGAGGCAGGTGGATTACTAGGTCAGGAGTTCAAGACCAGCCTGGCCAACATAGCGAAACACTATCTCTACTAAAAATACAAAAAATTAGCCAAGTGTGGTGGTGTGCATTTGTAATCCCAACTACTTGGGAGGCTGAGGCAGGAAAATCATGTGAACCTGGGAGATGGAGGTTGTAGTGAGCCAAGATCATGCCATGCACCCCAGCCTGGGCAACAGAGCAAAAGACTCTGTCTCAAAAAAAAAGGAGACAATTCCTACATCTTTCTCAATATCATCCTGTAATTTTGTGCATGTGTGTGTGTGTATATATATATATAAAAGTTTTACATATATTCGTATATAATGTATGCAGTGCATCATAATTATTTGATTGCATATCTGTCTTTTCCATCAAAATGTGAATTCCTGAAAGTAGAATTTCTAGTGATTAGTCGGTGCTTTGCATTTAGTAAATATATAATGGTACTAATTTTAAAAATAAATATATATTTAAAACCAGAGGTATATTTATTCAAAAACTATGCTGAAACATATTTTAAGAATAATAAACAAAAACCATAAACACTACTATTATTGAAGTGAAATTTCTGTTAGGAATAAAGGTTTTGAAATGATGTGAAAGCAAAGAACTGATTTAGTTGAAAATGTTGGATAAAAGGATGGGTCATTAGGGGTTAAAGTCAAAGAGATACTGACTGAGCTGTAGTGGAGGAAGCAGATAGTATAAAGCATTCTAGGTTAATTTAGGCTGTTCTTCATCACAATTGTCGATTTATCTAAGACACCTAAAATAAAATATCTTTATTTTAAAATATTAAGAAAATTTTTGGCCGGGCGCTGTGGCTCATGCCTGTAATTCTAGCACTTTGGGAGGCCAAGGTGGTGGATCACCTGAGGTCAGGAGTTCAAGATCAGCCTGGCCATCATGGTGAAACCCCATCTAAAAAAATAAATAAATAAAATAAAATTTTTATGTCTTCAAAATTAAAACAAAACTTTCACTAACTTACAGAAAGAAAGATGAGTGAAAGAAAAAGGATGGAAGGGAGGGAGGGAGGAAGGGAAGAAGGGAGGGTGTGAGGAAAGGGAATAAGGAAGGAAGGAAGGAAGGAAGCGAGGGGGGGAGGGAGGGGAACAAAAGAAAGGAATGAATGAAAGAGGGGTGGAGAAAAAAAGGGAAGACAGAGGGGAAGGGAGGAAAAGAGAGAGGGAGAAAATAGGGAGACAATGGAGGAAGGACGGGTAAGAAGAAGGAAGGGAAAAGACTGGAAGGCAAGTAGGAAAGTTTTACTTACCAAAGCTTTTTCCACTATAATGTGTATTTCCAGATATTGGGGTAATAGTTTTGAAAGATTTTTTTTCTGGAAAACAACAACAGGGATTTATAAAATGTTAAAATGTATTTAATTTAAGAGAAAAAGATGACATGTAAAGACAGCAAAAAAATGCATATAAAATCTTCATGAGGACTTAAATATAAAAATTAATTCCAATGTAGAAAATTTTACTTCAAAACATATCCCAAGCTTAAAATATTTCCAGTAAGCCTGCTAGAGTAATGTAGGGGTCTATGTAGTCTCTGTTAATGCTGAATGAGAAAAAAAGAGCAAAGATATACCTTCTGTTGTCTTCATCTGCTGACAAATCTATACTACCAGTTCACATTTGAACATTTTTCCTTGACTGTCTTATGAAGGACTATAGCAACACTAACTGTGGAATACCAAAAATTGTCCAATCATAGAGATATAGGAAATATTTTAGAAATCATAGTCTACACTGAAATTTAGATAAATATTGTACTTTGTCTATTAATAATAATTGATGATCTATGGGGTATGAGCACAATCAGTGATTACTGCATTATATAAAATGGCTCACAAAACTTATGCCCTGGAACTATTGAATTATTTATGATATTTTACATTCTGTTCTTTCCTGTGTATCCATGATTATCACCTATAAATCATCAATTATTGCATCCTCATTTAACACTTTATTGATAATTTTACATGAGTTATATTTCTAACAAACTGAAGTGCCATTTCACATATAGAAGCTTCAGAGAAACTAAAATTTCCTCTTTGATCTAAACATATTTATTGGTCACCAAATACAAGAGTAAAGAGGGTGTTGAATCTGCAATAGAATAGCCTGAGTCAAAATAAGTAAACAAGCAAACAAATAAGCCAAACTTAATGGATAGAGCCTCTGTTTAAATAGGTTGGTTAATATTTCCATGGGAAAGTAAAGTATGCTTCATGTCATATATCCATTGTTGTTTTCTCTATCTATCTACCTATTGATCTATCAGTCTATCATCTATCGACATATATATTTATTTATCCATCTATCTATATATCCCCTTCTTGTGTATACATGTATATGTGCAATTTTGTAAGAAAGGGGGCTCTCATTTTTTTAACATTCTAAAATATGTGAGTTTGGTCTTTTAAACTTTCTGTTATTGGTGGGTTTTGTTGTAACCATACTATTGTACTACCATACAACTTGTTGCTCAAACTGAAATAATGTGGAATGAGAAAATGGGGCACTAAAACAATCAAAATTATATAATTACTAAAATTGATATTTAATGACTAAAAATTTTAACTTTCTCAGCAGAAACCTTACAAACAAGAAGCGTTGACATTCACCTTTTGTCTCTTTAAAAAGAAAGACTGCCAAGAATTTTGTATCCAGCAAAACTAAGTTTTATAAATGAAGGATACATAAAGTCTTTTTCAGAGAAGCAAATGCTGAGGGAATTTGTCACTACTAGATCAGCCTTACAAGAAATGCTAAAAGGAGTTGTACATCTTAAAACAAAATGTCAATATACACTAGAATAGGACCTCTTGAAAACATAAAATCTATAGTACCTATGAAACAATAACACAATAAAGAATATAAAGTATCTAAGTGACAATCATCATAACTGGAACTATATCTCACATCTCAATATTAATGTTTAATGTAAATGGTCTAAATACACCACTTAGAAGACACAGATTGGCAGAATCAATAAAAAAAATTACAAATTATAAATATCTGCTGTCTTCTAGAGACTCACATAACAAGTAAAGATTCTTACAGACTCAAGCCAAAGGGGTGGAAAAGACATTCCAGACAAATAGAAACTAAAGGCAAGCAGGAGGTGCTATTCTTACATCAGATAAAATAGACTTTTAAGCCAAAACAATTTTAAAAGACAAAAGGATGTTGATATGGTTTGACTGTGTCACCACCCAAATATTGTAATGATCCCCATCTGTCAAGGGTAGGGTCACATGGAGATAATTGAATCTTGGGGGCAGTTTCCCCATACTGTTCGCATTGTAGTAAATAAGTCTCATGAGATCTGATGGTTTCATAAATGAGAGTTCCCTGCATAAGCTTTCTATGCCTCCTGCCTTGTAAGATGTCTCTTTGCTTTTCCTTAATCTTCTGCCATTATTGTGAGGTCTCCTGAGCCATGTGGAGCTGTGAATCCATTAAACCTCTTTCCTTTATAAATTACCAGGTCTCAGGTATGTCTTTGTCAGCAGTGTGAGAACCAACTAACACAGATGTCATTATATAATGATAAAAGGTTCAATTCAACAAGAAGGTATTACAGTCCTAAATATATATGCACCTAACTTTGGTGCTACCACATTCATAAGACAATGACTATTTGACCTATGAAAAAAAGATAGACAGCAACACAATAATAGTGGGTGACTTCAACACTCCACTGACAGCACTAGACAGATTATCAAGGCAGAAAGTCAACAAAGAAACATAGGACTTAAACTGTACTCTAGAACAAATGGACCTAACAGATATTTACAAAATAGTCTACCCAAGAACTACATTCTTCTCATCAACACATAGAACATTCTCTAAGACAGATAATATGATAGGCCACAAAATAAGTCTCAATAAATTTTTTAAAAATCAAAATTATATAAAGTAGCTTCTCTGAAAAGTAGAGTAAAACTAAAAACCAACTCCAAAAGGAACCCAGTGGAGTACTAAAAATTTACACAGTGGAGTAAAACTAAACATCAACTCCAAAAGGAACTCTCAAAACAACAGAAATATAAGGAAATTAAACAACCTGATCCTGAATGATTTGGGGATTAACGATAAACTCAAGATGAAAATTTTCAAAATTACTATTACCATTCAAAATGAATAATAGTAATACAAATTATCAAAACCACTAGGATAGAGCAAATGCAGTGCTGTATATTGTATATACCAAGTATTCTCTCATTATCCACCCCCTGCTCACCTCCTCACCCATTCAAACCGTTATTGTCTATTATTCCACACTCTACATCCCTGTGTGCACAGCATTTATATGCCATTTATAAGTAACTACATGCAGTGTTTATCTTTCTGTGTCTGACTTGTCTCACTTAAGATAAATGCCTCCAGTTCATATATGTTGTTGCCACTGACAGGATTTCGTCCTTTCTACAATGTAACTGTTGGCTATTAGTATGTGTCCTTTTAAGAAAGTCTGTTCACCTGTTCAAGTGTCTTGTCCATTTGCAAGCAAAGTCTCTTTAGTTTGTTGTAGTGTTTGTTGTTATTGCTGCGGGTTTTTTGTTTTTGTTTGTTTTTTTTGCTTTTGCTGCAAGTGCTTTTGAGGTCCTGTCTAAAAAAATCCTTGTTCAGACCTATGTCATGTAGTGTTTCCCTTGTGTTTTTCATCTAGTAATTTCATGGCTTAAGGTTTTATGTTTAAATCTGTAACACATTTTGATCTTTTTGTGTCAATTCAGAGATAGGAATTTACTTTCACTCTTTTGTGTGTGAATATTCAGTTTTACCAGCACCATATATTGAAGAGACTGTCCTTTCTCCATTGTGAGTTCTTGGCATCTGTGAGAAAAGAAAGAAAAAGTAAAAGAAAGAAAGAGAGAGAGAGAGAGAAGGAAGGAGGGAGGGACGAAGGAAGGAGAGAGAGAGAAAGAAGGAAGAAAGAAAGGAAGGAAGGAAGGAAGGAAAGAGAGAGAGAAAGATGGAAAAAAGGAAGAAAGGGAGGAAGGAAGATAGGAAGGAAGGAAGGAAGGAAGGAAGGAAGGAAGGAAGGAAGGAAGGACGAAAGAAAGAAAGAGAAAAGGAAGGAGGGAAGGAAGAAAGGAAGGAGAGATGGAAGGAAGGAAGGAAGGAAGGAAGGAAGGAAGGAAG
>NW_022436961.1:4261901-4349154 GCF_009761245.1 Sapajus apella
AAGAAAGAGAAAAGAAGGAAGGAGGGAAGGAAGGAAGGAAGGAGAGAGGAAAGAAAAGAAAGAGAGAAAGAAAGAAAGAAAGAGAGAGAGAGAAAGAAGGAAGGAAGGAAGGAAAAAAGAAAGAGAGAGAGGGAAGGAAGGAAGGGAGGGAGGGAGGGAAAGAAAGACCAGCTGTAAATGCATGGTTCTGTTTCTGGACCCTCTATGTTGCTTAATTGCTCTATATGTCTGTTTTAATGCCAATATCATGCTGTTTCAGTTACTATAGCTTTATGGTACATATTGCTCTTTTTTTGCTCAAGATTGCTTTAGATATTTGAGGTGTTTTCTTGTTCCAAATACATTTCAGGATTGGCTTTTTTTCTTTTTCTGTAAAGATTGGTATCAGAATTTTGACAGAAATTGCATCGACTCTCTATGTGTCTTTAAGAAATATGAACATATTAACAATAATAATTATTCCAATTCATAAACATTTCATATTTTCCCATTTACTCTGTCTTCTTCAGTTTCTTCCATCAGTGTTTTATAGTTTTCATTGTGAAGATCTTTAATCTTTTTACAAAAACTTACTAATAGTTATTTTATTTTTTATAGCTATTATAAGTGGGATTTTTAAAAATTCTTTATCAGATATGTTACTACTGGCATATAGAAATACTACTGATTTTTGAATATGGAGCATGTTGCTTTTAATTTTCATGTATTCGTGCAGTTTCCAATGTTTCTCTTGTGACTAATTTCTAGTTTTATCCCATTACAATTAGAAAAAAATATTTGGTATAATTTCAATTTTTAAAAACTTCGTTAAGACTTGTTTTGCATCCCAGAATATAAGTTATCCTGGAGAATGTTCCATATGCGGTTGAGAAACATGTGAATTCTGACGTTGTTGAATCAGATCTCCTCTACATGTCCATTGGTCTCTTTGATCTTAAGTGGAATTAAAATGTAACATTCTTCATTGATTTTAAACCTGCAAGTTTTCCCATCTTCTGAAAGTGAGATGTTGAAATCCCCTATTATTGTATATGTAGCTATCTTTTCTTTTAAATCTATTAATGTTTGATTTATATATTTAGGTGCTACAATATTGGGTGCAAATATATTTGTGATTGTTACATCCTTTTCTTGTACTGACCACTTCGTCATTATATAATGCCCTTATTTGTCTGTTTTTACACTTTTTTCCTTGGAGAATATTTTTATATAAGTATAGCTACTTCTAATTTCTTTTGGTTTTTATTTGCATGGAATATATGCTTTTCATTTACTTTCAGTCTATGTGTATACTTACAGATGAAGTGAGTCTTTGGAGATACCAAATAGTTGGGTCTTTTTTCAGGGTTTCTATTTTTTTTACTTTTTCATTTCCAATTTTTATTTTAGGTTGGGGGGGTACAAGTTCAGGTTTGATAGTAATAATCTGTACATTATTTACATAGGTAATTTGCATTCTGTAGGGATTTAATGTATAGCTTATTTTGCCACCCAGGTAATGAGCATTGTACCCAATAGGTCCCAACCCTACACACTCAAATAAGCCCAATGTCTATTGTTCCCTTCTTTGTGTCTATGTGTACTGATGTTTAGCTCCCACTTATCAGTGAGAACATGTGGTATTTGAGTTATTATTTCTGCATTACTTTGCTTTGAATAATGGCCTCCGAGTCCATTCATGTTGCTACACAGAACATAATGTCAGTATTTTTTGTCTGTGTAGTATTCCATGGTGTATATGTACCAGGTTTTCATTATGCATTTCATCATTGATGGACATCTAGGTTGATTCTATGCCTTTGCTATTGTGAATAATACTATGATAAACATGGTGTACATGTGTTTTTATGGTAGAATGATTTGTATTTTTTGGGCATATATCCAATAATGAATTTGCTGAGTCAAACAGTAGTTCTGTGTTCTCTGAGAAATTTCCAATCGGCTTTCCACAGTGGCTGAACTAATTTGCATTCCCATCAGCAGTGCACAAGTGTTCCCTTTTCTCCACAACCTCATGAGCATGTGGGTTTGTCATAAATGACTCATGATTTTGAAGTATGTTCTTTCAATGCCTAGTTTGTTAAGCATTCTTTACATAACAGGATAGTGAATCTTATTGAAAGTCTTTTCTGCATCTGCTGAAATACTTATGTGGGATTTTGTTAAACAACCTGCTTCTGAATGAGGTTCTGGTGTGTTGTATCTTTGTTTTCATTGGTTTAAAAGAATTTCTTGACTACTGACTTAATTTCATTATTTATCGAAAAGTCACTCCAGAGTAAGTTGCTCAATTTTCATGTGATTGTATGATTTTTATATATCTTCTTGGTGTGAATTTTTATTTTTATTGTACTACGTTCCAAAAAGTGTGGTCTTTATAATTTTTTAAAATTTATTGAAAATTACATTATGGTCAAACATGTGGTTGATTTTAGAGTACATGCCATGTGCACAAAAAAGGAATGAATATTCTGTTGTTCTTGGGGTGTTGTTCTTGGTGTGTTTTGTGGGTGTATGTTAGGTCCATTTGGTCAAATGTTGAGTTTAGGTCCCAAATATTTTTGTTAGTTTTCTGCCTCAGTGTTCTATCTAATGTTGTCAGTGGAATGTTGAAGTCTCCCACTGTTATTGTGCAGTTATCTATATCTCTTTGTAGGTCTCTAAGAACTTGCTTTATGAATCTGGGTGTGCCAATGTTAGGTGAAGATATATTTAGAACAGTTAAGTCTTCTTGTTGAATTGAACCCTTTATCATTATGCAGTGCTGTTTGTCCATTTTGATTGTTGTTGGTTTATAGTTTATTACATCTGAAATTAGAATAGCAACCCCTGGGTGTTGTGTTTTCAGGTTGCTTGGTAGGTTTTTCTCCATCTCTTGCTTTGAGGCTATGGGTGTCATTGCATGTGAAATGGGTCCCTTGAAGAAATTATACTGTTGGCTCTTGCTTCTTCATCCAATCTGTCATGCTGTGTCCTTTTATGTGGGGTGTTTTTCCCCTTTACATTCAAAGTTAATGTTGATATGTGCAGATTTGATCCTGTCATAGTGTTGTTAGCTGGCCCCTAAGCAGATTTGATTGGGTAGTTTCTCTATAGTGTCAATTGTCTACCTACTTATACACATTCTTGTGGTGGCCTGTATGGTCTTTTGTTTCCACGTTTAGCATTCCCCTACGGGCCTCTTGTAAGGCAGATCTGGTGGAACAAATTCTCTCTGCATTTGCTTGTCTGAAAACGATTTTATTTCTTCTTTGCTTATAAAGTTTAATTTTGATGGATATCTAATTCTTGGCTGAAATTTCTTTTCCTTAAGAATGCTGATGGAGGCTCTCAATCTCTTCTGGCTTGTAGGGTTTTGCAGAGAGGTCTACTCTTCACCTAATGAGACTCTCTTTGTAGGAAGCCTGCCCCTTGTCTCTATTTGCAATATTTTTTCTTTCACAATGAGTTTGGAGGATCTGATGTCCATGTGTCTTAGGGATGGTTGTCTTGTATAGCAATATCCTCAAATGTGTTTTCCAAGTTGCTTACTCTCTCTCTTTCACTCTATTTCAGGGATGACAATTAATCACAGGTTTGATCTCCTTACACAATCCCATATTTCTCACAGGTTTTTGCTCATTCTTTTGTATTTTTTTTCTTTGTTTTTGTCTGACTGAATTGATTTTAAGAACCAGTCATGGAGATCTGAAGTTCTTTTTTTACTTTTGTCTATTCTCTGGTTAATACTTCTGATTGTACTATGAAATTCTTCTAGTGATTTTTTTCAGCTCTGTTATATCAGTTTGATTCTTTCTTTAAATGGCTATATCCGCTTTCATCTTTTCATTGCTTAATTGGATTTTTTATATTCCTTGGATTGGGTTTCAACTTTCTCTTAAATCTCGATGACCTTCATTGCCATCCAGATTCTGAATTCTAAGTATGTAATTTCAGCCATTTCAGCTTGGTTAAGAACCATTGCCAGAGATAGGTAGGAAGACATTCTGGCTTTCTGAGTTGACAGAGTTCTTGCGCTAGTTCTTCCTCATCTGCGTGGGCTGATGTTCGTTAAAGTTTTTGTCCTTTGGGTGAGGCTTTTTGCTTTTACATTCTGTGATGCCTTGAGGGCTTGACCATATTTGTTTTGTAAGTTGGGTTCAGTCAACTGACTTTGTTTCTGGATGATTTTTAGGGGGCTCATGCTAAGCTTAGTATTCCTGGCTGCATGCTCTAACCCTGGGGGGCTGAAACCAGGCCCATGGCTTTGTTTTCTGGACCCTCAAGGTTAAACAACTGCTGTGCTTGAGGGGCCAAGGTATTCCCGGTATGCTGGCGGCAACATTCCATTTGGGGATGCTGTTGAAAGTGCTTTGTCTGGGTGATGGCAGCAGGGTCTGCACTCCTGCATGCAGACCAGCAGCAGCTGGCTGGTGGTGTAGCAAGATCTGCATGGATGTGTGTACATGCGGTGGTGGTAGTGGCCTGTTGGGTTCCACGCATGCATGCCTGGCAGCAGCAACAGGGAGACATGGTGGAGTCCACACATCCAGGTGTGTTCCAGCAGTGGTAGCTCTATGGGGTCTGCATGTGCACATGCACTGGCAGGGGTGAGGCTGCAACAAGTTCCATGCACACATACCAGAAAAATAAAGGGGAAAGCCATGCGTGAGTGCGCACCAACGGCGCATGCGTGTTGGCAAGGGCCCATCTGCTAAAGCTCTCCAATGGTTAGGTAGGGTCTGCTAGTGAAGGAGCTATGGCAGCAACAACAGGGAAGCATCCCGGTTGAGCATCTGAGGTTGTGCTGCAAATGGATGTGGCCAAGGGGGGACCCCAGAAGAGTATGTCTGACAGTGGGGTCCACAGATCAGAATGGCCTTGTCCCACAGGCAAGGCAGCCCTATTTTGTACAGGTCCAACAATCGACAAAAACAAACGCCACCTAGAGGAGTGTGGGGGGCCTTGAGGTATGAGTGCTCCTGGCTGTGCTCCACTCCAGGTGTTCCTTAACCAAATTCCCTGGACTCCACACAGGCTGGAGACCTGTGCCTGCCACTTTTCCAAGCAGCTCTCCCTCCCAGATCAAAGTGTCTGTGGGGGTCATGGGGTCTCCTGCAGCTATAATTCTGGAGGTTTCTAGTGACAGTGGACCACTCCTCTAATATATAACTCACCCCTTCCCCAGGAGATGCTGGGAGCCAGGAATGAGTGCTGGTGCTCAACAGCCCTGTATAAGATTCCTGACTTCCTCCCCAATCAACACAGGGTCTATATCCTCCCTCCATCCAGCCTCAATTCTTTCCTTCCAAAGATGTGCTCAGACTGTGTTGGTCTTCTTTGTCTGGTTTTCTGATGGGAGATAACCTTCCTGGCTGTGTCTAGTTGGCCATCTTTGCTCCCCTCCCTCTCATTTTCTTTTCACTAAGTAATCCATGTTATTTCTTTTAGTTGGAGAATATAATTCATTTACACTCAAGGTAATTCTATATGAGTAAAAAGTTGGTATTACCATATTGTTATTTGTTTTCTAGTTGTTTTGTATAAACTTCTTCATTTTTTCATTTCTTGCTATCTTCCTTTGCGGTTAAGTGATTTTTTTTCTCTGTCAAGTATGTTTTGATTTCTTGCTTTCTGCTTTTATTGTGTCTGTTAAAAATTTTTGCTTTGTGGTTATCAAAGCTTACAAAGAACATCTTAAAGCAGATTATTTTGAATTGATACCCAATTAATTGTAGTCACAAAAAAAGGAAAAAGAAAAACTCTATTTTTTATACATTTGGCTCCCATCACAACCTATAGACACTTTTTTCTCCACATGTTGGTTAATGGTTTAATCTGCAATCTCAGTTTTTTGATGTTTTCCATAAAAAGCACTAATGTGCAGTTTGTCCAACCTTTACTCTGCCGTACATGTGGAAGCAATGCTATTTCCAGCTTTCCATATCTCTTATCTGAAGCCAGAAACCTGAAAGGAATACTTTCTTTATTTATCCCAGTAAATACTTTCAGCAATAATGAACTACAAAATAGAGACAAATTTTAAAGTAGCATATAAGTGTAACATCTCTGGGAACCACACAGATAGATGGTTTCATAGCTTCTCGGGATTTTTTTTTCAGGATTCACACAAGCTAATTTAATTTCAAAACACATCAATTTACACACCCAAGAAGTGCTTTGAACTCCAAGTACGGTAAACACAAAGAGATCCATTCATAGACACATGATAAGCACACTGCCATAAGACAAAGGCAAAGAAAGAATCTCAAAAGAAAAAAAGAGAAGCAACTCATTTTGTGTAAGGAATTCTTAGTAAAAGTAATAGAATATTTTTATCAGAAATAAAACAGAGGCCACATGGTGATGGATTGAAATATTCAAAGTGCTGAAAGAAAGAAACTTTCAAGCAAGAATTCTATACCTAGTCTACCAACAAATTAAGAGCATTGAGCAATATGCAAACAGCTGTGTATTTTAGAAAGATATGTTCAAGTAGGATGTAAGATATATATCAAACTATTAAAAGTAATGTTACCAAGGTACTAGAATAATGGTGACTCTGTTCTTTCTGCATTTATAAACTTTTTCAATAGTATCCATATTGTTTTTAAAAATATAAACATTAATGTTACATAATACACCATAAAATATTAAGCTTGAAATATATAACTTTTCAAATATTTTAGATGAAGTTTCAAGGTTTTATTTAAAGGTAGAAAAATATATATAATGTAGTATTTATACTCAATAGCTAATTATATTCCTTTCATGATTTAAAAGAAAACTAGAAAACTACAAAGGCAATTTTCCAGTACATCATAACATCAGAATGATGACAGTCACCTGTGAGTTTAAATGAACTTTGTAGGGCTGGTCTTTCTGCCAAATATGGCTGTAATTTTCTGCTAAACTTGATACATTTGGATCATTATTTTTCATTTGATAAATTATATGTTCAAATCTTGCTGAAAATTCCAATGGTTCAATTCCATAACTAATATTTTCAAACTGAAGAAATCCCCTGAAAATTTAGAAGGCAATAAGGGAATAATTATAAAAATCCCACAAATGTTCCCATCAAAATGATAATCTGAAATGGCGTAAGAAATAAGAAACTATACTAAAGAACACATTTAGAGACCATTTTCTTTTTTCATTTTTTAGGAGGGGACAGTTTATCATTAGTAAAAGCCACCACATCTGGCTTCGTTTTGCTTACATTTTAAAGATCGAAATGCAATTAAGAATATTTCTGAAAGACAATCAAATGAATTAAGGCCAAATTTACCAAAAACCAATATATTTGTTGAGAATTCCAGGAATAACGTTACTGTTCTTACAGAGGTTAGATAAGGGAAAGGACATAAGTAGACTATATAGCTAAAGAGGTTGTTATCTATAAAAACCACATTCAGAGAATGCCAATTTTCTGAGTTGATGTGAATAAATTTCAGAAATCAGGCAATTGAAACCAAAGGAAAGTTAGAGGGAGCATTTTTTTCTCTGCTCTGGATCCTTCTTTTCCTGATAAACTTACCATAAATGAGTCTCCCAGCATCAGTAACAAAAATGACTCATCCTCATCCTTTATTCCTGAGGGATCTTCTTAATTAGCTGTTTTATATCTGGTACTAAGCTGAAAACATACTATATTTTCCTATTGTAATTATATAACTAATTAGTGCCATTTTCCATAACTATTTGAGAAAACAGATACAGAATGCAACAATTACACTGATGGAGATGTTTTAAAGTTTTCTTTCATGAAAATATCCCATTTTTCATGATATCCCTGGATTGATTTCATGGGAATAGGCCCTTAAATCCAAGTATTAACATTAATATAAATAAAATAAATCTGTTATAAAGAAAACTTTCAGCTTTGATTTCCCTTAAACTTCCACGATTTGCGTGTGTTAGTCACTAAGTTTTGTTTTAAAGTGTATCTTAAATTCTCCATCTGTAGATTTCTTATAAGGTGCTATTACCTGAGACCAGAACATATACTGAGTGTCACAAATGAATTTGGAAATTCGGCAGCATATCCTTGGTAATGGCAATGCATCTGAAAAACATTATAGAAAGGCAAGTATACAAATTTGTTGTGAATAAAATATGTATTGTCGAACATTTCAGAAGATATAAAATACTAAAATATTTAATAATAAGATCATGAATCATACAGAATTATTAATGCATATTTTCAAAAAAAAAAAGATATTTGACAATTCTCTTTGCAGCACGTAGGTCTCTGTGAGTGTTCTCTTGTACCTGGGTTTCATCTCTATCACATGCCATTTCTAAGTACAAATTCAATAACATATCAGTAAAGATAAAACATTTGTATTAAACTGTCAACATGAAAAGCATTCTAATGGTAATAAAATATCCACTTCAACAAAAAAACATAAGGTATCTTAGTTTACCATAAAATATGGAGACTCAGCATGCAAAGATCCAGTTTCACTATATGTAAAAACCAAAAAGTTCTGGGGTAAGAATGAGCTAAAAAAAAACAAGAAATAATAAAAAAGTTTGAGTCATAATTTTAATATAAATGTTAAAAAACAAATATCACATACATTTTCTGTAACATGATTTAATCAGCTTTATATAATGGCATGATTTAATTAGAGTTAATTTATGAGGCATAACAGTTGAAATTCATACAACTGGTGAATCAAGGAGTTTAGACTTTCTTAGCATTGGGGCAGTCTCTGAGACTCCCCTGCATCAGATATTTGTGTGTATGGCTGTGTGTGATGACATTCAATAAATGTATTGAGTGCTCACTAGGTGCTGAGATTCAGCAATAAACAAGAAACAAAAAGCCTTAGTCTTTGTGACAGCCAGGAGCACATAGTACTAGCAATTAGATGACAATAGATAAGGCCTAGGGAGGGTGGTTACAAAATATAGATAGGATTGCATGGAAAAACTCTCTGAATAGATGATTAAATACCTGAGGAATAAAACACATGGATTTTCACAGAACTGTTATTCTAGACAGAGTTAATAGAAAATGCAAGGACCCCCAAGCAGAAATATGCTTTATATAAACAAGGAACAACTAGGGAACAATATGACTGAGTGTGAAGTGATGAAGAGAGACTAGGGTAAGAGATGGTGTCACAGAGATGAGAAGCACTGGAGTGTTTGAGCAGATAAAGACAGCGTCAGACCAAATGTTTTAGTAAAATCAGATAGTGCTGTGTTAAGAATAATCTGCAGGACAAACAAGCAGAAGAAACAGGGAGACCACTTAGATGTAAGAAATGATGGTGCTTTGAACTGAAATAGCATCAATGGGGAAGGTCTTATTCTGGATATATTTTGTAGGGTTTTGATATAGATATAGATATATGTTGAATACATGGATTTATAATCCACTGGAAATAGGGGAAAACAAAAGAAAGAAAGATGTCAAGTATGACTCCAACTTTTAAATTTTTTTTTTCATGAAAAACTGATATATTTGCCAATTCCTGACGTTATTGTGAGAAAGACAAATTTGAGAGAAACTCAGAATTCCATCTGGACATGTTACCTATGAGGATTCTAGTATAAACTTGGTTATCAACTAAGTACTCAGATAAATGAATATGGCATTTATAGAAGAGGAATAAGGTAGAAATATTAATTTGGGAACAACTAATACATGGATGATATTTAAAGTCACAAGAATTAAACAACCAGGTGATTGAATATAGCTAGAAAAAAAATGCAGATACAGTACCATGGAGTACTCTGAAATTCAAGAGATAAGAAAGAATCTGCCAAAAATAAAAAAAGATCGAGAAGTAGAGATTAAGACTAAATAAAACACAAGCAGGGCATCAAGAACATGAGGACCACTGATGATTCTATCAGAAAACACTTCTGTGGAGTTGCAGTGGCATGAAAGGTAAACATGAATTAAGTAGGGTAGTCATGAATTAAATGAGAATAATTTCCTCCAGGCTTGCTCAATTACAAAGAAGCAGGAACACAAGGGACAGTTGCTGTAAATACATATGTTTGAAGATGTATAGAAGAGGCTACTTAATTTAATCTTTGTAGAATATTGAGAAAATACAAATCAGGATACAAACGGTAGATTGTTGCTTTGAGTTGTGAGTGAGAACAGAGACTAACTGAAAACACATGAGGGGTCTTATGTGGGGAAAGAATGTTCTAAAACTGATTTATATGTGATGGTGGCAACATTGCATAAAGTCATTAAAATTATTGAATTTTATAATTTAGAGAATTTTATTTGTAAAGTAGGTTCAGTAAACTTGTTAAAAATAGATACATATGTAATCAACACATAATAAAAATTGTGTCACTAGTTGAAGTTTTCACCAATAGTCATTTGATGTGTAACTATATTTGATTTCACCAGATATACTTAATATACAACTTACAGTTTTTCGGTTCAATGGCGTATGTTCAATTGCAGATTATACAAGTATGTAGTTTATTTCATAATTTGAAAATACTAAGCTAAAAATTAAAAGGAAATAGCCCTCTAGATTTGATATTCAAGAAATAATGAATCCTAAATTGGGAAGTCGATTGATAAAGCAAGTCTACATTATATGGCATTCCTGAATTTAAATACTGCACAAAAACTTTAAGGCTGTAAAATCTAAACTTAAAGCTTTCCTTTTTCCTTAATGAAAAAAAAAATCATCTCTTACTTCTTTCTGAGATGTAGAGTGTACAGCTGTCCATCAATTGTAATGATGTAAATAATCTAAAATAAAACAAATCAGTAAAGATTATTAAGGAAATCAGAAATGTATAAAATAAAACAATATTCATCCAAGTTAATAAAAAGGAGTCACTGTTAAAAATGAACATAATCTTTAGAATTTATTATTCTAAATAGTAAGAATTTAGTACCTTAATAAATTCAGGATCAGTGTGACCAATTTAAAGTATGGGGTGACTTTTTAAAATAAAAATGAAAGGAAATTGTGGTATACATACATGATGGAATACTACTCAGCCATAAAAAGAAAGGAATTAATGGCATTTGCAAAATGCATATCATGCAAACATAAATCAAAGGAAAGTAGAAGTTGTTGTATTAGTATTAGAGAATGAGAAGGACATTATATAATGATAAAGGGTATCAATCTAGCAAGACGTAACACTCCTTAGTGGGTATGCCCCAAATGACAGAGCTGTAAAATGTAAGAAGCAAAACCAGACAGAAATGAAAGACTCTCCTCCCCATTGTGTTCTTTTGGTGAACTTGTTGAAAATTTGTTGACTGTATATGTTTGGATTCATTTCTGGGCTCTCTGTTCTGTTCTATTAGTCTCCATGTCTGTTTTGTTGTTGTTGTTGTTGTTATTGTTTTGTTTTGTTTTGTTTTTTAATGACAGTACCATACTGTTTTGAATTTTATGTTTTTTAAATACAATTTTAAATCAGGAAGTATGATGCCTCTAAGTTTTTTCCTCAGTAGTTATTTGGCTACTCAAGGTTATTTTGTGGTTCCATACAAAATTTAGCATTGTATTTTCTATTTCTGTGAAGAATGACACTGGAATTTTGATTGAGATTGCACTGAATCTGCCTACTGCTTGGGTAGTATGAGTATTTTAATAACATTACTCAAGAATAAAAATCAATGGACCCCATAACATAAAAACAAACAACCTATTGCCAATATGGAGAAAGTTTTATCAGTCTGGATAGACAATCAAACCAGCCATAACATTCGCTTAGGCCAAAATTTAATCTGCAGAAAGGCCCTAACTTTCTTCAATTTTATGAAGACTGAGAATGGTAAGAATGCTGAAGAAGAAAAGTGTGAAGCTAACTGAGGTTGGTTCATGAGGTTTAATAAAAGAAGTTATCTCCATAACAAAAATGCAAAGTGATGCAGCAAGTCCTGATGTAGAAGCTGATGTGTAAGATTTAGCAAAGATAATTGATGAAGACTGCTATAATAAACAACAAATTCTCAGTGTAGATGAAACAGCCTTCTACTGGAAGAATATGCCATCTAGGACTCAGCTAGAGACTTTCACAGCTGGAGAGGAAAAATCAATGCACAGCGTTTTAAACATTGTTACTTTAGATTCAAGGGTACCTGTGATTGATTGTTACATGGGAATTGCATGCATGATGTTGGCCTTCTGGTGTACTCATCACCCAAATATTAGGCATTGTACCCAGTAAGTATTGTCCCTCCATCCCCCACTTTGGAGTCCCAGAGTCTATTTTCTTCATCTTTATGTCTAACCATACCATTTACTTAGTTCCTACTTATAAGTGAGAACATGCAATATTTTATTTTTTCACTTCTATGTTATTTCATGTAGGATAATGGCCTCCAGTTCCATCCATGTTGCTACAACAGACATGATTTTATTCTTTTTATGGCTGCATAATATCCCATGGTATATCTTTATCCAGTCAACTGTTTGTGGACATTTAGAATGGTTCCATGTCTTTGTTATTGTGAATAGTGCTGTGTAAGATTTAGCAAAGATAATTGATGAAGACTGCTCTAATAAACAATAAATTCTCAGTGTAGATGAAACAGCCTTCTACTGGAAGAATATGCCATCTAGGACTCAGCTAGAGACTTTTATACCTGGAGAGGAGAAAACAATGCATAGCATTTTAAACATTATTACTTTAGATTCAGGGGAACACGTGCTTGATTATTACATGGGAATTACATGCATGATGTCGGCCTTCTAGTGTACAATAAACATACAAGTGCAAGTGTCTTTTTTATATGATTTACATTCCTTTGGGTAGATACTCATTAGTGAGACTGCTAGGTCAAACATCAAAAAACTAAAAATAGAGCTATCATTCAACTGAATCTTAACGTCTAGTTTTAAAATATAGGCTGACTCTCTTGTTAGTGCCTATTAGAGTTGGTGACTTTAAATTGAAGCCAGTGTTCAGTGACCATTCTGACAATGCCAGGGTCCTTAAGAATTATGCTAAATCTACTATGCTTGTGATGAGAAATGTAACAACAAAGTCTGGATGATAGTATATCTATTTATAACATGGTTTACTAAATATATTAAGCTGACTATTGATACCTACTACTTAGAAAGTTTTCTTTCAAAATATTATTGCTCATTAACAAGGTACCTGGTAATCCAAGAGCTCTAATGGAGACGTGCAAGGGGATTAATGCTGTTTTCCTGCCTGCAAACACAGAACTCATTCTGCCTAGTCAAGGAGTTATTCTGACTTCCAAGCCTTATTACTTAAGAAATACATTTTCTAAGGCTATAGCTGCCATAAATAGTGATTCCTCTGTTGGATATGGGTAAAGTCAATTGAAAATTGTCTGGAAAGAATTCACCATTCTAGATGTCATTAAGACCCTTCATGATTCAAGGAAAGAGGTTAAGATAGTAATATTAACAGGAATTCAGAAAAAGTTAATTACAAACCTCATGAATTACTTTGAGGGATTCAAGACTTTAGTGGAGAAAATAACTGCAGATGTGGTAGAAATGGCAAGAGAAGATACGGTAGAAATGGCAAGAGAGCTAGAATTTAGAAGTGGATCCTGAATATATGACTGAATTTTTGCAATCTCATAATAAAACTTGAATGAATGAGGAGTTAATTCTCATGAATGAGCAAAGAAATTGGTTTCTTTAGATGGAATCTACTCCTGGTAAAGACGCCGTGAATGCTGTTGAAATTACAAAAAAGGGTTTAGGATTTACATAAACTTAGTTGATAAAGCAGTAGCACAGTTGGAAAAGACTGAGTCCAACATTAAAATAAGTTCTACTGAGGGTAAAATGCTATCAAACAGCATTGCATACTACAGAGAAATCTTTCATGAAAGGAATAGTCAATAGATGCAGCAAACTTCATCATTGTCTTATTTTAAGACATTTCCACAGCCACCCAACCTTCACCACCACCCTGATCAGTCAGCAGCCATCAACATCAGGCAAGTCCATCTACCAACAAATGATTATAACTCACTGAAAATTCAGGTGATAGTTACCATTTTATAGTAATAAAGTATTTTAAATTAAGGTATATACATTGTTGTTTTTAGCCATGGCACTGTTGCACACTTAAGCTATAGCACAGTGTAAACATAACTTTGACATGCACTGTGATACCAAAAAGTTTGTGTGACTTACTTTATTTTGGTAGTCTGGAGCCAAACCTACGATATCTCCAAGATATGCCTGTAACTTTCAATTCTGAACAAAAATAAGTAAGGGCATTATAAGTCAAAATAAACAGGAAAATAACCACAGGGAGTCTTGAGAGGGTTTGTGACTTGCTCCAAATGTTCTATTTCCGAACCTAGTGCTAGTTTTGGAGGTGTGTTTACTTTGTGAAAATTCATTGAGATACATATGTTATTTATCAATGTAAAATGTCATTTTAGTTTAAAAAAGAAAACCCAGAAAAAAAGTATTTTGAAAATCAAAGATAAAATGTCCTCTTCCCAAACTACTCGAGCCAAAAAGGAATCATAGTATTCCTTTTAAAATATTGAAAAATGAATAAAAAACTGTAGAATATGACTCAAGGAGTATTTAAAATGAAAGTTTAAAATTTTTAAATGTTACAAAATTAGTAATTAAAAATAATTATGTTATTAAAAATAATAAATATATATACACATACACACAAGTTGGTGTATATATTTATATATATTTATTCATGTGTGTAGTCACTGACATATTTGTGTGTGTGTAAAATATGCATGTCAAGAAAAGTATACATGCACCTTGAGATACATAATATACTCATAGTCATACATAATTTATACATAATATGTAGTTATATATATCTTCTTATATTCTCTATATTAATATCTATAAACAGTCATTTGAAATAGATATTCTGTTTAGATGATTCTTCTCATTCTTACCATGACGATTCATTAAAAAATATATATGGATTTGTTTTGTGCAGACATTTATGATTCCAATGCTTGCTTCTGTGCCTAACATAAATTCATCAAATAAAGAATAAGAAAGCGGGAAGCAGTCAGTAATATTTAAGAGTTGGCTTGGAATTCTGCTGTTGAGAATGAGCACTTTAAAAGGATATCAACATAACACGGGAACACTGTCAGACAATTATGCATCAAGACAAAAGCAAGACTACTTCATAATCATGTGTGAACACAAACTAAATGTAAACCCTTCCCAGCCAAAAAAAAAAAAAAATCAAATATGCCCTATTGGGCTAGCAAGAATGGCTGCTGCTTCTTAGCTAATGACAGATTTAGAAATGTTCTGGTCTTCCTGTGCTCTAGATAAGGCAATTAACTTAAAGAACGCATAAAGAAAATGAGGCATATAAACATATTGGAATACTACTATTTAGCCTTTAAAAAAGACGGAAATCATAGGAAATCATAGTATTATGCCTACTTCCTAACAATATCTAAGCCAGAACAAAGACGTACTTCTTAAAACTTCCCCTAAATTCCCAAAACAGAAGCCAAAATCTTGTAAGTGCTTTAGCGTCCTCCTAAAGAGATGCTCCATGGCTCCCCAAGGAGTATATTCTTCCTCACTGCAATGTGTAATAATCCCCACTTGTTCAATTGCAGGTGTGTTCACAATGGTCTTTGGCAAGGCATTGATAGCAGAATATAAACTCATTCTGAGGTCAGCTCTCCCCAGCTGAAGAGTTGTTTCCCAGTGTTAAACCAATAATGGCACGATGGCTTCCATGTTACACTTAGATAAAACAGAAGGTTTGAAGACTTCTTTATAGTTCCTGTAATGTCCCAAAATTTAAGCCATTGTTTTATGGAATAGAAGAATATATTTTCAAATGATGTATATGACAAGGAGTTAATATCCAAAATGTTATAAGGACCTGCTACAACTCAACAGGCAAAAACAAAACAAATAAGCTGATTAAACAATGGGCAAAGGGCTTGAATAAACTTCTGTCCAAAGAAGACATACAAATGACCATCAGGTATAAGAAACTACTCAATATTGGCTAGGTGTGGTGGCTTATGCCTGTAATCCTAGCACTCTGGGAGGCCGAGGCGGGTGGATCACAAGGTCAGGAGTTTGAGACCAGCCTGGCCAATATGGTGACACTGTGTCTCTACTAAAAATACAAAAATTAGCCAGGCATATTGGCATGTGCCTGTAGCACCAGCTACTTGGGATGCTGAGGCAGAAGAATTGTTTCAACCCAGGAGGTGGAGGTTGCAGTGAGCCAAGATTGTGCTAATGCACTCCACCCTAGGTGACAGAGCGAGACTCTGTCTCAAAAAACAAAAAAAAGAAAAAGAAACTGTATAATATCAAAAAAATGCAGGATCAAAACCACAATGAGATATCACCTCATAGCTATTATAATGGCTTTTATTGAAAAACACACTCACACCCACAAACAAAAGCAGAAGATAACAAGCACTGGCAAGGATGTGGAGAAGTTGGAATCCTTGTACACCATTGGTGGGAATGGAGAATGGTGTAGCCATTATGAAAACCAGTGTGGAAGTTCCAGAAAATTAGAACTAGCACTACCATATGATCCAGCAATGCAACTTCTGGCTACATATCCAAAAAAATTAAAACCATGAACTTGAAGAGATATCTGCAGCCACATGTTAATTACAATATTATTCACAATATTCATTGTTTGGAAGCAACCCAAATGTTCAATGACATGAATGTATAAAGAAAGTGTGGCGTATAAACATATTAGAATACTATTTAGCCTTTTAAAAGAAGGAAATGCTATTTGTGACATGAATGAACCCAAGGGAAACTATGCTATGTTAAATAAGAAAGTCACAGAATGACAAACTCTATATGATTACACTTACTTATATGAGGAATTTAAAATAGTCAAAATAGGTAGATGTGGTAGTTAACGCCTGTAATGCCAGCACTTTGGGAGGCCGAGGCTGGCAGATCATTTGAGGTCAGGAGTTTGAGACCAGCCTGGCCAACATGGTGAAACACCATCTCTAGTGAAAAAAATACAAAATTGGCCAGGTGTGGTGGCATGCACATGTAATCCCAGCTACTCAGGAGGCTGAAGCACAAGAATTGCTTGAGCCCAAGAGGCGGAGGTTGCAGCAAGCCAAGATGACACCACTGCACGCCAGCCTGTGCGTCAGAGAAAAACTCCATCTCAAATAAATAAATAAAATAAAATAGTCAAAATCATAAAAGCAGAGAATAGAATAGTGGTTTCCAGGGGTCTGAGGAAAGAGAGAAATGGGGAACTGTTACTCAATGAACATAAAGTTGCAGTAATAAGAAATGAGTAAGTTCTTCAGATTTGCGGTATACCACAGTACCCATAGTTAATGATACAGCATTGTGCATTTGAAAATATGTTAAGGGGATCAGTCTTACGTTCAGAATTCTTAGTACAAAATATAAAACAAAAATATGCAAGGACATTTTTGAAGGTGATGGATATGTTTAGTACATGGATTGTGATAATGATATCATGGGTGTATGCATATATTTAAACTCATCAAAATGTATATATTAGATATGTGCAATTTTTATATGAATTATAACTCAATAAAGTTTTTAAAACATGAAAAGAAGACCCTATACAACAAAATATAGCTTTAAGAATTCCATATAAATAATACCAAAAGTGGAGACAAGTACTGAATACTGCATGTCTCTTACAGCAAAACTATTTCATCAAGCCCTGCATAGTTGCTATATGCTTCTTGACAAGTAGTAAGAAATTTTTTTTTTTTTTTTTGAGACGGAGTTTTGCTCTTGTTACCCAGGCTGGAGTGCAATGGCGCAATCTCGGCTCACCGCAACCTCCGCCTCCCTGGGTTCAGGCAATTCTCCTGCCTCAGCCTCCTGAGTAGCTGGGACTACAGACACGCGCCACCATGCCCAGCTAATTTTTTTGTAGTTTTAGTAGAGTCGGGGTTTCACCATGTTGACCAGGATGGTCTCGATCTCTTGACCTCGTGATCCACCCGCTTCGGCCTCCCAAAGTGCTGGGATTACAGGCTTGAGCCACCACAAGTAGTAAGAAATTTAAAGTTCACAGTGATTATGCAATGACAGTGTACAACTGTAGTAAATCAGGAAAAAAACAGAATACACACACACACACACACACACACACACACACACACACACACAGTTTTTTTAAAGAAATGAAGTCTCACTCTGTCACCCAGGCTGGAGTACAGCGACACAATCACAGCTGACTGCAGCCTACAAAACCTGGGCTCAAGGGATACTCCTGCCTCAGCCTCCAGAACAGCTGGGACTACAGGCACACACCACCACACCCAGTTATTTTTGTAGAGATGGGGTCTCACCAACTTGCCCAAGCCAGCCTCAAGCAAACTCCTGGGCTCAAGCTGTCCTCCCACCTTGGGATTTCAAAGTGTTGGGATGGGATTACAGCCATGAGCCACTGTGCCCAGCAGAAAATAACTTATGCAAATTATTTTTCAACAGAAAGCAGCTTACTGTAGTGGAATTGGAGTTATAAATTAAAGACTGTACATGCTGACACACATTTTATGCCATTAATATTTTTTAATCCTCTGTCTTTTCAAAAGAATATATGTAACTAACATACTACTTCAGAAGGATAATGTGATAATTAATAAGATTTATATATGAAAATCCTTTCCAACTTCTCTAAGGAAAGTATTTATTTTATTGTGATTCACAAACACAATTCAACAAATATTTTATTTGTTATAATTGTTACTAGTAAAACGACCATGGTCGCAATACTGTGTGCCAAAACAGAATTAATCGATTAATTTTTTCCTTACTCATAATTTTAAAATCACTCCTTCAACCTGAAAACATTTTCAGAGTTGACCTATATTGTGCCCATTTTGCCTGCATAGAAATATAAATCCCTATATTGTGACTTCCAGTTTGTAAAATAAAACATTTTAACGATGTCAATTTTAGCTATTTTAATCAAGAAAATATACAAGACTAAATGCTTTCAATGTAATCACTTTTTAATCTAGCAGGTAATTTTCCTACTTCTTTTTCCGGTTAATATCGATTTATTGTAATATTTTTCAGCATAATAGAGCAATGTGATATTTTTATTTTTTCTTTGTTTTTTATTTAAATTTCTTTGTAAGTTGCATGCCATTATGATTGATGATTGCAGGTCATATTTTGCATGTCTAAATTTTTCTTATGACCAATTTCTAAGTCATTTAGTGGACAATAAAAAATGTGTTAATTTGTTGGCTAAACCATGATCATGCATGTTTTATATTGATTTTTTTTCTTACCAGTTTGCTGAATATTTCTTGGAAATTGTGAGCAAGTAGTATGTTAAGAAGAGATAAAGAGAAGATACAGGGAATAAGCAGCAGAAATGAAGGAACTGGAGGATCAAAACATGGCAGAAGACAAAACAGCACAAGCAAAATATTATGATTTGGGAGCGAATACAAATTAGTATGATCTGACTTAAAATGAGGGTAAATAAAAATAGCCATAAATCTTTTAGAGAATGAATATTCTTCATCATTTACCTTCCTCTCTGCAACTTCACTCTCATTTGACATCATCTTGCGTGGAACTGTGACATGCAGAAATATTCCTTCAGAACCTGCTGTAAGAAAATGTGTTTGTTTTCCTCTTTGTTTTGCATCAACCGTCATCTCAGCCAAGTATGGGTTCTTACCCCTGATTGCATGACGGCGTCTAAAATTTTCAGTAAACGTTTTTGCATGTGCTCACACTCTTTCTAGTCCATAGATTTCACTACATACTCAATAGCACATTGAAAATGGCTAGGACACAAAAAAAACAACAACAAAAAAATTAAGCATTGCAGTTCTACATGGCCGTCCGGTTCCCTTTTAGAACTGCTGCTAGACTTCCTTCCATCAGGACTCTGAGGAGTTGGTGAAGGCAGTTAGTACTCTACCACCTCCATCCTCCTTCACCGGGTGGGAAGATCCGGGAGACGCTCTGCCTGTGCGCCACCGAGACCATGGGCCCTGGTGCAGACGCGAACACCTCCTCTGCTAAAGTTTTTGGTTCCGCTGGCCTGGTGTGGGAAGGGGTGCCTGACACACCGGAAATACCGGCATGGGATCCCCAGAAGGGAATGGGAGAGGTTCCCAGAATGACAGGAAACTGTTCTTGGTAAGAGCCCAGCCCAGCTCTAAAGCAGAAGAAAGGGGAGGATCCCATGGTCTCACCTAGGTGGGCTTGCAGCCCCCCAAGCTCAGTTAGGAGGGTAAGGAGAAGGAACATGGCTCGGCCGGAGCGCGGGAAGCACAGCTGAGGACAGAGACCGTTGGGCAGCGCTGAGCTCGCGGGCAGGCTCTCGGCCAGCGGGCACCTGGGCCATGGGAGGACCCTGCGCTGCCCTAAGGCCCTGGGGGTGGAGGAGCTCTGGGGGCTGGGCCACTTCTGCAGGGCAAGGAGAGGAGACGCCAGATGCAAGCATGGGTATTTGCACAAAACTTGTTGCAGAGAAGTTTACATTATTTAAACCCCTCAGTAGTTACATTGGGGTCAATAAGCCTGATTTTCCTTTTTAGCGAGGTTCTTGGTAATTTTGTTTCTCCGTATCACAGTTTTATCGCAGGTTTTATTTACTAAGGTGGCGGAGAAAGAGGAAAAGAGAAATAACAGCTATTATTATTAGCTATTATTATTAGCTATTACTACTAGCAATTTCCTTCCTTCCTTCTTTCCTTCTTCTTTCCTTCCTCCCCTCCCTCCCCCCCCCACCACCTTTTTTTTTTTTTTTTTTTTTTTTGAGACGGAGTTTCTCGTTGCCCAGGCTGGAGTGCAATGGCATGATCTCAGCACACCACAACCTCCACCTCCAGGTTCAAGCGATTCTCCTACCTCAGCCTCCTGAGTAGCTGGGATTACAGGCGTGCGCCACACGCCCAGCTAGTTTTTTGTATTTTTAGTATAGACAGGGTTTCTCCGTGTTGATCAGGCTGGTCTTGAACTCCCTACCTCAGGTGATCCGCTCCCCTTGGCCTCCCAAAGTGCTGAGATTTCAGGCATGAGCCACTGTGCCCAGCCTATTACTGTTTTCGACATGCTACTGCTGACTTAAATATCTTTGCAAATAAGAAAAAATCAAGAAAATTGTACTTTTTAATGCTGGTACAATTTCACCATTATTCACAATACCAAGATATGGAATCAGCCTAACTGTCCATAAGGAATTAGTGAATAAAGAAAGTGTGGTACAGATACACAATGGAATAAGTATACAGCCTTAACAAAGGAAATTCATTTGCAACAACAGGGGTGGAGCCAGAGAATATTACTCTAAGGGAAATATGCCAGGCACAGAAAGACAAATACTGTATGATCTCACCTGTATATGGAATCTAATAAAGTCAATCTTATGGAAAGGTGATTACCAAGGCTGGGGAAGATGAGAGGAGGGATGGGAAAGGGAAAATATCACTCTAAAGATACAAAGTGTCAGGCAGACTGGGAGAATAAGTTGTTGTGATCTCATGCACTATATAGTGACCACAGTTAATAATAACACGTATTTCAAAATTACTAAAATTTACTTTCAACATTCTCACCACAAAGAAACGATAAATTGATTAGGTGATTGGTATGTTAACTAGCTTAATTGAAGCATCCTATAATGTATACATAGATCGAACCATCACACTGTGCCCTATAAATACACAAAATTATTTGTCCAAAATAAATTTGCATATAAGAAAATGGAGTTGATCCTACTAAGACCATTAAGAAGGACTTTTCTTCAACTGTGTATTTTCTCATAATAGTACATCATAATCAGTGGGGGAAAGAGAAAGGAAAGCTTTAATATTTAGTATTATTTTTGCAAATATGGAGAATTCAAGAAAATGGAACTTTGTCTTGAAAAGGTAATCAGAAAGCACTTTTCTTCAGCTGTGTACCTTGCTTACCACATAATATTATAATATAGTGTTCCAAGGGAAAAGGAAACTTTTACAATGTAATCTGTTTTGTTAACAGAGACTGTAAGCTCTAAGTAAGAAACTTAAGACAGGAAAGGCAGCAAGTCAAAAGGAGAGAGAAAAACTGAGACCACTGTAGAGGACTATGCAACTGTCTCCCTTAACTTTTTGACAGATATCTTAAATGGTACTTGTCCAAAACCTAACTCATCTATCACACTTCTTACTTAAGCCTTTTACTCCTGTACCTCCTATGGGATGAATTGTGTCAACAGTTTGCAAAAATAAAACTGATTAGGGCTGGGTGTGGTGTAATCTCAGCACTTTAGGAGGTCGAGGCGAGCGGATCACCTGAGGTCAGGAGTTTGAGACCAGCCTGACCAACGTGGTGAAATTCCATCTCTACTATAAATACAAAATTAACCAGGTGTGGTGGCGGGCGCCTGTAATCCCAGCTACTTGGAAGTCTGAGGCAGGAGAATCACTTGAACCTGAGAGGCAGAGATTACAGTAAGCCAAGATCGTGCCATTGCACTCCAGCCTGGGCAACAAAAGTGAAACTTCATCTCAAAAAATAAATAAATAAATAAAATTGATCAGGACTAAAACTTGGATCTGCAAGGTACTGGTACACCTGAGCAGCAGATAGCTAAAAAATTATTATTAACAATAGGCAGGCCAGTGAGCACAATGACCCAAAATGAGTTAGTGGCAATGAGGATGAGAGAAATCTGGTAGAATTATCCCAGGTTATATTTTCTGGTAGAATTATCCCAGTATATTTTTAAACTGCTTTATTGATATATAATTCACATATCATACAATTTATCCATTTCAAGCATACAGTTAAGTGATTTTTAGTATGTTCACAGATATGTGTGACCATCACTAGAGTCAATTTAAAATTAGTTTCATCTCATCATGAAGAAACTCTGTGCCCATTAGCTGTAAAGTACTCTCCCACCCCCAACACAAGTTCTTTATCTCTTACCTCTACTCCCTAAACAACCACTAAACTAATTTCTATCTTAATAGATGTCTCTATTCTGGACATTTCATACAAATGAATATGTTATAGGAGGCAGGAAGAAATTATTTAGGGAGACAGGGTAAAGCGAGTCCCCAGAAGGAATCTTTCCTTTTAATGAAACGCAGCTCAGAAATAGCCCCCTTTCTAACTTCATGCAGTTCAAAGAAATCACTTCTAACAACAAGCAGGCTGAAAGTTGAGGCTGTAAATCACAGATCAGCATCTTGGGCACAGAAGGAGAGGTGAAGTCTCCTGGGTAATCACCAAACTTCACACTTATACAATGGGCCCCAGTAAAACAGCAGGCCTTAATAAGCACATTCTTTTCTCTTCAGGCACACTAAGATAGGGAAGGGGAGGGGGATGCCTGCAGCTGCAAGATGTCTGGGAACAGACACAGAAATTCTCCTTCCCAGATAAGCATCACAAAGTGAGGCAGATTGAGATTCTTCCTATGTGGGCAGGGAATGGGATGGAAGCTGACAAAACACTCTGCTCTATACAGATAGCACACCTGGTCTCAATTACACTGTCCAGCCCTAAGGGAATAAGACATAAGACATCCCCTCCTCACAAGCTCCCACCTCACTAGCCCATTTATAAAAATCCTGACATTCTTATTACAACTTGGCAACAGGTTTGGGACCGCTCTCTGTGATGGAGAGCTGTTCTTTCCTTTTGCCTGTTAAACTCCTGCTCCAAACTCACTTTGAGTGTGTATGTGTGTCCATGACCTTGATCTTCTTGGCCATGAGACCAAGAACCTTGGTATTTACCCCAGACAATGAGGCTGCTTCAAATACACATGTAAATATCCAATGTTTGTGACTGGCTGTATTCACTTAGCATATTGGTTTCAAGGACCAATCATATTATAGCAGTGTCAGTGCTTCATTCCTTTTTAGGGCTGCATAATATTCCATTGTTTGGATATACCACATTTTGTTTATCTTTTCTTCAGTTGATGGATGTTTGAAATAGGAAACTCTGAACCTCTGTGGTGAGGCTCTTCCACCCCAGTCCCAGGAGCACCTTGGTTTGTGATGGAGGTCCTAACAACTCCAGGTGGGCTGATGGATCCCTAACCCATGTGTAATGCTCTGTGAAGTGCTCCCATCTCAGCAAGAGTGGGAGGGGAGGGAAGACTAAGGAAAGGACATCTTACTCAGAAATGCCCAGCTTCAGGGAAGATAGAGCAGCAAGTTTGGGTTTTCCCAAAGGACAGAGAAATCCTGTAGATCAGTGTATACAGGACCAAGGAAGCATTTGTACCTGATGGTACTATGACCCAAAACTCAGTTTGGGCAATTTCTTTAAAGTAGAAGGGATACTAGTGACTATCTGGGGTCTGTGAGAGTAATTACCTAGCAATTCTTCTACTTGGTATTCCAAAGCCTGGAAGAGACAGGGCAGGGGAATCATGAACTATTGGAGAGGTGTGGCTGTTGGTGTCCTCTCTTGAGACAGGATCAGTCAGCATATCCGTGGGCATCTGAAGAATCTAAATGTTTTCAGATTAGGATGTTGCTGGGAGAAGGTCCTGATGTGTATAATGGAGAATATGTTGTTTGCTGAGAAGCGATGGCAAGGAACACCGAGCCATCCCCGGGCAAAAAACTGCTAGAATAAGTACGTAATATGTTCTGGTTATGCACTAGTTAAACCAGTTCCCAAAACACAGGATATTTGACTTTGTCCCCATTGCTGACTCACAAAGAGTGCTTTCTAGCTTACTTTTATTTTAGTAGTGAATAGGCACTATCTGACTGTTTAGTCTATCTTTATTCTATGAAGAAACATTGAGCACCTGCTTATTAAAAATAAGCACTTGTTCACAAAAAATACATGGGTCAGAGTCTGCTCTGGGCTGTCAGCTGGGAAGTGCTGTCAGATCCCTGACAGTCCCACTCTGATCCCACTTTTGCACTCTAATTTTGTTTTCTGTTTCTTAATTCCTTCAGTGCCACCTGGGTTGGAGACTCTATGACCAAGCCGGAGTCAGCAGGATGTAACAGGTTTCTGGGTGAAAAAGAGCAAAAGTGGTTTTTTCCTACTTAAAGATTCATGGTAGGTAGAATAATAAATAGACACACATTTGCAAACTTTCTGTCATAGAATTTATTCTGTTTGTGCTAAGCCATAACGAAAGGAGAAAAAAGGTGATTTTTGTTTTCATTGTTGAGTCAAGCCAGTTAATGGTAAATTTCTTGGTAATATCATTTCTGTATCTTATGGCCTTTTGATGTTATCATGTAGTTACTGTAGTAAAAGAAATATAGAAAAATAGAAATGTTAGATTTTCACTGTCAATAAAAGTTATCTACTTTTATAATGCAACCACAGGTATGGCAATTAGTTAATAAGACACTGCTTGCTATACTTTTATATTAATAATTTGTGGCTGATGCTCAGGATATTCATAAAGCAAAGTTCTTTGTTCATGAATAATTTGTGACAGCCACATTAAAAGTAAATGTTATAAACTGGTAATCACATAGGTTTCATTAACATGGTCTTTAAATTTACAAGGATAGATGAAAATCACCAACAAAAAAACAGAGGGGGAACAAGCAATGTAAACCTGTGAAGAAATAGAAAAGAGTTCCTATTAATTTCTCTATTATATATGCATCTGAAGAGAGAATTTTCAAAAACCCTCAGTGCATTTCCAGCAGGTTTCCACATTCACACATTCAAAACCATACTCATAATGCACTCCCCTCCACTTCCTCACCCCAACCTAAGACAGTTCTTTCTCTACTATACAGTATAACATTGGTAAAAGGTGTCACTGGCCAGACATGGTGGCTTACACTTGTAATCTCAGCACTTTGAAAGGCCAAGGCAGGTGGATCACCTGAGATCAGGAGTTCGAGACCAGATTGACCAACATAGAGAAATCCTGTCTCTACTAAAAATACAAAATTAGCCGTGTGTGGTGGTGCATGCCTGCAATCCCAGCTACTTGGGAGGCTGAGGCAGAAGAATCACTTGAACCTGGGAGGCAGAGGTTACGGTGGGCTGAGATCATGCCACTGCACTCCAGTCTGGGCAAAAAGAAAAAAACGCTACAACAAAAAAAAAAAAAAAAAAAGTGTCACTATTCATTCTGCCAGAAAAGTAGAGGTCTTTGTAATTCTCTTTTATTCTAATCCAAATACATCCATTCAGTAACCAATGCAACAGATTCTGCCTCTGTCATCTTCCTGAAAATATTTTTGTGCTTTTCCTCCTCTCCAGTCCTGCCCTCATCACACCTTTCCTGTGCATTCAGTAATCTCAGCTGCTTCACCAGTCTGCAGTTCTTCCATAATCCATTCTCCCTACTTTATCCCAATGAAATAGATAAAATACAAAACATGTCATGCCAGATCTCTCTCTTCCAACCTCAAAAATACTTTGTTCTTGCTGATATAGAAAAACATTTAAACTTCTTATTGTCACACATCAGTTACTTGTCTTGACTCATGGTTACCTAATTTTTTATATCTCAACATTCATAAATTTGCAAATGACTTTTAAGAAGTACAAAGAGCCCAAATTCTGGAAACAGGCCTGGTTTTATTTTAGCCTTGCTGTTTTCCTGCTTTGCATTAACAGCCATATTATTTAAGCACTTTTTCTTTCATTCTGCACCCAAACTGTCAATGCATTCTGTTGAGTCACCTTCAAAATTTATTCATAAGACTATCCATACCACTCCTGGTTTGAAGTACCATCTTTTCTCTCATGGATTATTGCAGTATTTTCTCTATTTCTACTCTTGTCATCATACAGACAGTTTTCAACAAATCACCCTTTTAAAGAGTAAGGGCATGTGCCTGGATTCTGAACTATTCAGCAATTCCTTCCTCTCACTCAAAATGAAACAGACAGACTTCAAAAGCTCCGAGATTCTCCATGGTGTTACTTCTCTGACCTAACCATGACTACAGCCCACTTACTAGCTCCACTGCAGGTAGACTGACATCTTTGGTATTCTTTAAACATTCCCAACTTATTTTGTATCATAGACTGACATCTTTGGCATTCTTTAAACATTCCCAACTTATTTTGTATCATATCATTCATGTGCTTGGAAATATACTGCCTAGCTATATGCATGGGTAATTCTGCCAATTCCATGCCTCTGTAAGATAAAGTTGATTTGGAGCTGGAATCGAAAAGCTCAATCTTTATCTCTAGGATAGCCTGAACATCTAGTTTTGATGTTTTGTTGAGAAAAAGGCATTGGGATTCTTAATGGGCTGTTTAAAATCTACAATGAGGAACCTTGGAGCCCCTTGTCTTTCTGACCCCCAGTGCTTGCCTGCACTCTCTCTTGCAACACTGTACCCTTTGCATTTAAATAAAAGCTTTCTGTGAGTTCTTCCTTTGAACTCAGGTAACTCTTTTCAATTATCAAAACTGAATAAATATTTCACCTCCTTCAGATTATTTGCTTACAAATCACTTGTGCTATAAGACCTACTCAGAAAAACGTGTTAAAATTGCTATCCAATTCCTTCCTCAACAGCAACTCTCCCACTCATCCTTACTGCTCTAATCTTTTGTATGTGATTAATCATGTTTCAATTTACTATATCATCAACTTATATGTCTATTGGTTATGGCCTAAGAGCCTAATCTTCTATCTCAAATTATTGAGGCAAGACTTCAGAGCAACCATTAGCTAATGTTGTGGGGAGGAAGCTGTTAAAAGAAGGAAAAAGGAAAGCAAGATATTATATTTATGACTTATGAGTTTATGAGTTGGAAGAAATCAGGGAAATGGTAAGCTTTTGGAGAAAATGACTGTGGTTGGCTGATGGTGGTGGTAGGGAGTTCAGGTGAAGACACGCAGCAGGATGGTGAGATTCTGACTGAAGGACATAGGAAGGCAGTAGTCAAGTGCCACAATCCTCAGGTAAGACATGGCTTCTAATAAAGTTTTTAAGGACGGTATAGAGATTGACCAAGAAATGATTAACACTTCTACATTAAAATTTTAAGTCATAAAGGTTTTATTTGGTGGCAGATAAGGGAACAGAGACCCATGGACGTAATTATTACTCAAAGTCTGATACGAAGGAATGGGAGAAAAGTAATTGGATGAAATCTTGATCTCGCTCTTGATTGAATTTTTCAATTTACTTCCAGTAATAGGCCTAATGTGAAACTTTATTATTCTTCTACACATATGAATTTGAACAATACATACGTATGCCTATTTCAAGCCATTTCATGGCAAATAATTAATTGTGTTTCTGCCTTGAAGGGAAGGTGTATTTAGCATTTTGCTTGGCATCTTCTAAGCTCTCAATCCATGTGTATTACATTCCTTATCCCCAGCCACATATCAGGCTATATGTTTTAAGATTGTAAGTTTCTATTCTAGAGTCTGATTGCTTTAAGTTAACCCCCAACCCCAAAACTTACTAAAATTCTGTACATATGAAGAATTATTTAAATTATTTTTATCCATATTCTAATTTCTAAAATAAGAATAATACCCATGTAGTGTTAATAAGGAAGAAATGTAAATATAGGGAAACAATCTGTGTAAATCAATTAGATTTACCAATTTCTGAACAGAATCTTAAATGAAGGAGCAGGAAATATGATTGTTCATAAATACTTTAAGAATGTATGTGAAATCTTTTTGAAGTCATTTCTAATTACACAAATATTTTTAAATAAATATCTGGCTAATATCAGTTACAGTAAAATATTCCCAAATTAGCATAAAACAGTAATAACATAAAATACTTTAGTCTTTGCTTAGCATATGATATTAAAAAGTAGACACTGGGATGATAAAATATGGGAATAATAGCTTTCTCATACTAAGGTATTGTTAAAAATTTTTGAATATGTATGTAGTATGAATTATATCACTTACCTCTATGACTAGTTGCTGTCACTACTGCTGTTACTGTTGCTGCTGCTACTTCTGGTACTGTTGCTGCCACTACTACTGTCTTCTAATGTAGATCTGTATAAGAGAGATAACATTGATTTTAGGGTTAATAACCATTATAACCTTAAGCAAAATCACGAAGAGTAAAAAAGCTACATTTGTAATAGTTAATTAATAGGTACCAATGTCTACTTTGCTTTCCATATACCTCTCAGAGTGCATATATTTTTGCGTTTGGTCTTTATGTAATGTTGGTCTAACTTTAAAAGGTTTTAAGACTTTTTTAAAAATTTCAAACTCAAAATCTATTGTTTTTTTCTATCTTGTCTACAAAGAAGATGGAATGAGATATCAATATATCTATGATAATGCTTCTCCAGTTAAAAAGATATAGAAGTGCACATCTTCAAATTCTTAAATTGTCATTTACACAATTATAGTATGTCTACTAATAACTATGTAAATACCTATTTGGA
Source organism: Sapajus apella (assembly GCF_009761245.1). Classification (NCBI taxonomy): domain Eukaryota; kingdom Metazoa; phylum Chordata; class Mammalia; order Primates; family Cebidae; genus Sapajus; species Sapajus apella. The sequence continues at coordinate 4,291,190 of NW_022436961.1, forward strand.
CTATAATTTCTCCTTCACTAATGAGGCCCTTAATGAGGCCTCTGTGTCTTTCGGTTATATTTGCTTTCATTTTATAGTATTTATAAAGCCTCCATTTTTTTTCTTAAGATCAGTTTTTAACAACTAACTCAGGATTATGAAACCAGACAGAATACTGGATGAATTTTGGAGCCCTTGCACTGCTATTTCCTTCTATCTCTAGAGAATATGAACTAAGAGACATCGACTAAGGTTATTGTTATTTTGTTTGGAAGTGAATATAAAAAGTGTTGAGACAGAGGTACTGGGCCAAGTCAAAGCCAGAGAAGTCAATATAAAGAGAATGGACAGGGACAAGAAGGAGTAATGTCAATCATAAAGCCTCTCAGTAATTGATGAAATGATCTAGTTCCTGACCATCCAGTTAATTGCCATCTTTTATGCTTCAACTGTAGTTCACTTCTTACACTTGCAGCCCTGAAACCACTTACGGTTGTAAAACAGGCTGTTTGGAACAGCTTTTGTCATTTCTATTTTACTTTATTTATTTATTTATTACTTTGAGACAGAGTCCTGCTCTGTCGCCAGGCTAGAATGCAGTGGCATGATCTTGACTCACTACAACCTCCAACTCCGGGTTCCAGTGATTCTCCTGCCTCAGCCTCCTGAGTAGCTGGGACGACAGGCACCTGCCATCACACCCGGCTAATTTTTGTATTTTCAGTAAAGACAGGGTTTGACCATCTTGGCTAGACTGGTCTCAAACTCCTGACCTCATAATTCACCTGCGTCGGCCTCCCACAGTGCTAGGACACCAGGCATGAGCCAGTGCACCTGGCCAGATTTTGTAATTTATAACCATTAATCTCTTACTATAACATTTTTTTACATTACTCATATTTACTTGTAGTGACTAGTCGCATATTTCCAAGATGTCCAAGAGCACAGGAAAACTTATGCTAGCTATCATTCAATTAATTTAATTTATAACAATTTGATAATTATGTGTCTTCCAAAAAATCCAGAATATTACTTTGAATTTATTAAGTTGGTGCACAAGTAATTGCAGTTTTGGCAATTACCTTGAACTGTTAGCTACTGCTAACTGGTTTGATAAAATTATCTAACTTGGAAGCAGAGGTGTTAGTAGAAATTGTATATCATTATTTGATCTTCATCTTCACCTATGAGAAACAGAAACCCACTTACTATCCTTACTTTGTATTCTTGTGTCCCTAAATATTTACTGAGTATGCAATGATGTTACAGCAAAGAAAAAAAACCTGTGCAAAACCCTTTATTATAATTCTAGAAACCATTGAAGAATATTAATTAGGCACAAAACGCAGTTTTCTATCTGCTTTCTCTCCCTCATTTCTTATTTTATTTTCTTACCTTCTATATCTTCTATTCACAAAAGTTCCTTCCCCAACTGTCTCTATTGCTATTGTTGATACAAATGACTGTCAATGCATGAAAGGTGGGGTTGTCTCAGAAATCAAAAGAACATCATCAATTTCAATCAATATGGCTGGCTGGCTTTCTTTCTTTCTTTCTTTCTTTCTTTTTTTGAGACAGAGTCTCACTATGTTGCCCAGACTAGAGTGCCCACACTAGAGTGCAGTGGTGCCATCCCAGCTCAATGCAACCTCTGCCTGTCGGGTTCAAGCAATTCTCCTGCCTCAGCAACCCGAGTAGCTGGGACTACAGGCACGTGCCACCATGCCTGGCTAATATTTTTGTACTTTTAGTAGAGATGGGGTTTCACCATGCTGGCCAGGCTGGTCTCAAACTCCTGACCTCATGATCTGCCCTTCTCGGCCTCCAAAAGTGCTGAGATTACAGGCATGAGCCACCATGCCTGGCCCCAGTATGGCTATTTGAAAGATAATGAGGATTTATTGAACAGCTCCAGTTGTTTCTTGCCCTGTAAGAACATGTAGAATACCTAACTGCCCAAAATCTGAAAAGAAACTTTGCTATATAGTAAGATCATCTTAATTAATATCTCATTAAATATTTTTAAACATTAACCCAATCCTTCTCAAAATTCCTATTTGCGATATTTAAATTTATACTTAAATTTAATTCCCATAGTCCTTTTGTAAAATTAAATTTGAAAAATAACAAATTTTCTTACCTTTCATTCACAGCTTTTGCTTGGTGCCAAAATCCCTTCATTTTATTCCATTTAAGAACAACAGGGTAGTCAAAATGAGGAAAGGTAGAAAAACGTAGAAACTGATTAAAAGGCCAGTTTTCTGAGAAACAGCATGCTGTTTCACAAACAAGGGTGTACTTTTTCCTGAAAACATGGGAGTAACTTTTACAAACATGATATTCAAAGCATACAGCTAATTTGAATTTTGAAATTTGAAATTCAAATACAGTTATAGAATAAATACATACATTTGAATTTAAAAGTGTTTTCCAATCTGTGACTCTGCCCCAAAGTGTATTATATATTTATGTCAACTCAATACACTTATACATATCATTGACAATATACAGCCATTGACAATATGCAATATTACTTACAAAGTTAGTTTTATACTTTTATCTGTATTTAATCTTTATTTACATGATATACTCTAATCTATCATATTGTAACATATTCCCTTCTATAAACTGCTACATATAACACAGTAACTTGATATTATCTAATAAAGTGTTCTTCAGATTAAAAATAGAGCAAAAAACTGTTTCAAAATAATTTTATAAAAAATTATGACATATTTGATGGCAAATTCTAAAAATTAATTAATGATAGTACTCACATTGAAATCAAATAAATAGATAATGTTCATGTGTTCATGGATTAGAATTAATATTGTTTAAATATTCATACTACTCAAAGTGATCTACAGATTCAACGAAATTCTTATAAAAATATCAACACCTTATATTATATAAATAAAAAATTCTACAATTCATATGGAACCACAATATAAACATATATGGAAAAATTAGAATGGTGGTTACCAGATGCTAGGGGCATAGGGAAAATGAGATGTTGTTCAAAAGATGCAAAGTTTTAGTCAGAAAGGAGGTTTAAATGATAAGCATTTGATACAATGGGTATGCTAATTAACGGGATTCAATCATTCCACATTGTATATATACGTATCATAACATATCATGACACATCATAACATTACTTCTTACCTCATAAATATATACAATTATAATTTGTCAGTTAAAATGACAAACATTTAAAAGTAAATTTTAAACTACAGCCATATAAACTGTTTCAAAATAATTTTATGAAAAATTATTGATACACGGGAACTAATTTTAAAGTGAATTAATGGCAAAATTTCTATGTAAAATTTCCACATTATTTATATCAGGTGACATTATTCTACTTTTGACTGTATTAATTAGAAAAAGAGATATTCCTCTAAGTAATATAAAAATAAGGAGACAGAATAATTTGAGAATTAGGAAAATAAAATTTGTGCAAAAATATCCAAAGAATTAAATGAAAGAAATAAACCAGACAACTAAACTATCAGTGTAATAAATTAAGCAATCAGTATTGTCACCAAAATATTATGATATTAAATGCAAATGAATTTAGTAACCACCAAAAAACACAAGGAAGCAGTAATTTTAAAACACATATGCATGCACACACACACACATACAGACAGACAATCCAGTGATATCTAGATGTAAAGTGATTTGTCTAAAGGAAAATGATTCAGAATGTTTTATATAAGAAATAAATTGCAATACAAAAGTATTCAAATTAAGCGAATATGCAGGAATCTTTAACTATGGTAGAGCTCAGTGCTTTTAAGTTTCTTCACTGCCTCACGTATGAGAAAAAAGGTTATTTCCATACTATCTGGCTATTGGAAATAATGCCGATATGAAAATGGGTGTAAAAATATCTGTTTGTGTCTCTGCTTTCAATACTTTTAGGGAATTTCTGGCTAACTCAATAATGAAACAACAAAACAGGTATAGTATCTTGTGAAAATTACAATATTCTGATGAAAGAAATGTAAGAAGACCTATGTAAATGGAGTGATATGGTTTGGCTCTGTTTCCCCAACCAAATCTCGTCTCTAATTGTAATTCCCATGTGTGAAGGGAGGAACTTGGTGGGAGGTGATTGGGTCAAGGGGGTGATAATCTCTTGCTGTTCTTGTGGTGAAGTTCTCATGAGATCTGGTAGCTTGATGAGTGTGTGGCTGTTTCTCTCTCTCTCTCTCTCTCTTCCCCCAGCGGTCTTGAAAAGAAGCTGCCTGCTTCCCCTTCATATCCACTATTATTGTAAGTTTCCTGAGGCCTCCCAGCCACTTGAAATTGTGAATCAATTAATCCTCTTTTGTTTGTAAATTACCCAGTGTCAGGTAGTGTCTTTTTAGCAGTGTGAAAACAGACTAATACAGGAAGATACATGTGTCCGTAGATTGGAAATTTCAATAATAGAAAAGAGGCAAATTATTCCAAAAATGGTATATAGGTTTAATATAATTTGTATCAAAATCACAGCAAGGCATTTTATAAACATAGATAAGCTTGCTATGCTAATTCTAAAATACTTATGAAAAGGAGAAATCCTAAAATAGGTACAACAATTTAAAAAAAAAGAATTATTTTTCAGTATTAAAAACAATGACATAGCTGTAATAAGCAGTGTGATACTAGTGGAGAAAATGACCCAAAGATCAAAGGATGAGAAGAGAGAATTAAGAAATACACCAACAGAAATCTGTCCAATATTTGTGACAAATGGGAGGGAGGAAATTCAATGGATGAGTGATTGCTTTTTTAAGAAATGCTGCTGGAATGGTTGGACATCCATAAATAAAAAATTAATATTGTCTTAATGTCTCCCATCCTTTATAAAACTTAACTCAAAATGTATAGTCAACCTAAATGTATAATAAAGAACTATATCTTTTAGCAATATCATTGCAAAAATCTTTAGGACTTAAGACAGGCAGAGGGTTCAATATATTTGACACAAAAAGCATGATCCTAAAATTTTTTAAAAAGGCTCTATCAAAATAATACTTAAAAAATAATTAGTCTGAAAAAATAAATTATAGACTTGAAAAAATATGTGCAAAGCAACGTATTCTCAAAAAAACTTGTATCTAGAAAATGTAAAATTTCTCAAAATGCAACATTAAGAAAAACACAAACAATCTAGTTTTAAAAATGGGCAAAATATATGAACGGACTTTTCACTGAAGAGGATATACAGATAGCAAATAAACACAGTAAATTTGTTTATCATCATAACATATTGAGGAAGCACAATTAAAACCATAATAGAGATTAATATACTCCTATTAGAGTGGCTAAAAAAATACTGATACTATCTAATGTTGATAAGGATGCCAAAAAATTGGGTCATTTATATATTGTTGGTGGAAATATCAAATGGCACAACCATTCTGGAAAATGGTTTGGCAGGACCTTTGCAGTTTAAATAAGTAGAAATGTTCTTGGGACCTCAGTTAATAATTAAAGTAAGGAAAAGATTCTTCAAATGTTGACTTCTGGATGAAAATTAAGAATGCAGACAAGTTGGTTGACAGTATGATCTAGAGCTGCACTATCCAATATACTAGCCACTAGCCACAGAGGGTTATATAAATTTAAATTAAAGTAAAATGCAGCTGAAATTTCAGTTCCTTGGTTTCACTATCCATATGTCAGGTGCTCAACAGCAGAGATACAGACCATAGGACAGCAGAGATATAGACCATTTTTTGAGAGCAGAAACCTCTATTGGAACATACATCCAGAGACTAACCTGGAATCCCAAACCCATCATCTATACTTCCTCCTGGTGACGAAATGTTTTCCTTACAATTTGGAGGATCATATCCAACATCACAATGACAATTATTCAGAGAATTGCAAACCTAAAACCAAAACCAAATAAAATAAGAGCATTATATATACAACATAAAAATTAAATGAATTATTTGTGATAGTGAATGTAAATTATAATTTTTAAAAATTATAAATTATGATTATATGATTATATAATTAATTATATACAACATAAACTATAAATTATAAAATATTTATAATTATTATAAATTATAATATAGTATAATTTATTATAAGTACTTTTAGTGTGAAAAAATATTTTTTATAAAAAGTAATAGGATAAATATTCATTCAATACCTTTCTAAGTTTCATAGAAATTTCCTTTTGTCTCTTGCATTTATTTTTCCTCACTCTTTTGCCTGGGCTGGAGTGCAGTGACACAATCTTGGCTCACTGCAACCTCTGCCTCTTGGGTTCAAATAATTTTCATGCCTTAGCCTCCTGGGTAGCTGGGATTACAGGTGGCACCACCACACCCAGCTAATTTTTTGTATTTTTAGTAGAGACAGGTTTTCATCATGTTGGTCAGGCTGGTCTCGAATTTCTGACCTCAGGTGATCCACCCGCCTTGGCGTCCCAAAGTGCTGGAATTACAGGAGTGAGCCACCACACCTGGGCTTGTCTCTTATATTTTTAAATAAAAATATGTAAGATTCTTGATACAATTGAAATGGTTTATACCAGAAAGACACAGAAAGTATGAAGCTAGATATAATAACTATGCTGTGATTGAAGTAAAAATGTATTCTGAATTGTGCTGGATTTAAGTAAAATAGCTGCAATCAGAGCCAACTTTTATGAAAACAAACAACCAAACAACAACAAAGGACAAATGCGTTTTCAGATCCAGATACCAAAATTTATATGTAAGACTAAAAAATATTTTAAATGTGATGTAGTGGATAAATAAGAAAACAATCACCTCCCTGGTTAGCTGTATTCCGCGGTATTTTATTCTTTTTGTGGCAATTGTGAACACTTCTGATTTGACTCTCAGCTTGACTGTTGTTGGTGTATAGGAATGTTAGTAATTTTTCCTATGGATTTTGTATCCTGAGCCATTGCTGACATTGTTTATCATTTTAAGAAGCTTTTGGGCTGAGACTATAATGTTTTCTATATATATGATCATGTCCTCTGCAAAAAGGGATGGTTTGACTCCCTCTCTTCATGTTTGAATTCTTTTTATTTCATTCTTTGCCTGAATGCACTGGCCAGAACTTTCAATATTACATTAAATGGGAGAGGTGAGAGAGGGCATCCTTGTCTTGTGACAGTTTTCAAGGGGAATGCTTCCAGCTTTTGCCCACTCAGTATGACGTTGGCTATGTGTTCGTTATAGATGGCTCTTATTATTTTGAGGTATGTTCCTTCAATACTTAGTTTATTGAGCATTTTAACATGAATGATGTTGAATTTTATTAAAAGCTTTTTCTGCATCTATTGAGATAATTGTGTGTTTTTTGTCTTTAGCTCTGTTTATATGATGAATCACATTTATTCATTGTGTTTGTTGAACCAACCTTGAATCCAGACATAAAGCCTAGATCATTGTGGTAGATAAGCTCTTTGATGTGCTGCTGAATTCGGTTTGCCAGAATTTTCTTGAGAGGTTTTTCATTGATGTTCATCAAGGAATCACAATTGCCAATAAATAAAATACCTAGGAATATAGCTAACTAGGGAGATGAAAGACCTCTACAAGGAGAATTACAAACCACTGCTCAAATAAATAAGAGATGAAACAAACAAATGGAAAACATTCCATGATTGTGAATAGGAAGAATCAATACCATGAAAATGGCCATACTGCCCAAAGCAATTTTCAGATTCAATGTTATTCCTATTAACCTAACATTGAGATTCTTAACAGAATTAGAAAAAAACTATTTTAAAATTTATATGAAACCAAAAGAGAGCCCAAAAAGCCAAGGCAATCCTAAGCAAGAAAAGCTGGAGGCATCATGCTACCTGACTTCAAACTATACTACAGAGCTACAGTAACCAAAACAGCATGGTACTGGTATAAAAACAGAAACATAGACCAAGGGACAGCATAGAGAACTCAGGAATAAGATTGTACACCCACTTACAACTATATGATTTTTGACAAACCTAACAAAAGCAAGTATTGGGGAAAGTATTATCTATTTAATTATTGGTCCTGGTATAACTGGCTAATCATATATTCAGAAGATCAAAGCTAGACCCTTCCTTACACCATATACAAAATTAACAAGATGAATTAAAACCTTAAATATAAAACCCAAATATATATATATATATATGTGTGTGTATACATATATATATATATATATATATAACAAAACCCTGGAAGACAACCTAGGCAATACCATTCAGGACACAGGCACAGGCAACGATTTCATGACAAATATGCAAAAAGCAATTGCAACAAAAGCAAAAATTGACAAACAGGATCTAGTTAAGCTAGAGAGTTTCTGCACAGCAAACAAAACTATCAACAGAGTAAAAAGACAGCCTACAGGATGGGAAACAATTTTTGCAAAGCTACTGAAAAAGTTCTAACATCCAACATCTATAAGAAACTTAAACACATTTACAAGAAAAAAACAAACAGCCCCATAAAAATGCGGGCAAAGGATATGAACAGACACTTTTTAAAAGAAGACATATGTGTGACAAAGTATCATATGAAAAAAGTTCAACATCACTGATCATTAGAGAAATGTAAGTTAAAACCACAATGAGATACCGCCTCACACCAGTCAGAATGGCTATTACAAAAAAGTCAAACAATAACAGATGCTGGTGAGGTCATGGAGAAAAAGGAATACTTATATACTGTTGGTGGGAGTTTAAATTAGTTCAGCCATTGTGGAAGACAATGTGGCAATTCCTCAAAGTCATAAAGACATAAATACCATTTGACCCAGCACTCCCATTTCTGGGTATATACCCAGAGGAATATAAATCATTCTATTATAAAGACATACGCACATGCATTTTCACTGCAACACTATTCATAATAGAAAATACATGGAATCAATCTAAATGCCCATCAAGGATAGATTAGATAAAGAAAACATGATGCCTATATACCATGGAATACTATGAAGCCATAAAAAAGAACTATGCTATCTCTTTTGCAGGGAAAAATACCACATGTTCTCACTTACAAGTGGGAGGTAAATTATGAGACCACATGGACACATAGAGGGGAAAAATGCACAGTGGGGCCCATCAGAGGGTAGAAGGTTGGAGAAGGGAGAGGATCAGGAAAAGTAACTAATGAGTACTAGGCTTAAAACCTGGGTAATGAAATAATCCATGTAACAAACCCTGAAAATACAAGTTTATGTATGTTAACAAACCCACACATGCATCCCTGAACTTAAAAGGTTAAAAAAAAAAAAAGAAAAAAAACAATCAGTGGCAGAATTGGGAATTCAGAAATAGGCTTATAAAAAAATTAAGTAACAAAGTAAATTAAAATTAAATAATAAAGAATAAGAAAAGAAGCTCTAAGTAATAGGATGTATAAGTAATTTAGGAGAAAAATCTGATGCAAGATATGCAGCTAGGTCACTTTTCACTTTTTTCTGAATTACTATATAAATATGAAATGCCAGTATGGCAGAAGGCACTGGCCCCAAAGTGCAAGCCAAATGCATTCTGAAGAACTATATTATTAGTTACCAAATAAATTCCAATTGACAATTGATTTAGCATGTTTAGAATATATTTAACAGACTGATAAATTAGTCAGGCCAGAATATATTGAAGTGTATATTTCTGTATATGATAGGTGGCAAAAAAAAGTCATGATATTTCTTGAAGATAATACAATACTTATGAATATTAAGTGGTGCATATATTTGGATCATCACATTTCATTGCTAATAACTTAAACTATCAGATAAACGTGCAAAGAACATTATACAACAATGTCTCCTATACCTCTGTTTGCAATAGTTACATTAAAATTTGACATTATCCAAAAGACCAACAGTAAATGACTTTTCAAATTCATTGACTTTTTAAGATTTATACAGGGAAATAAAGTCTTTGAAGGATTTAACATATCTGAATGAACAGGAAACTCTGCTCCCAAAAAATAAAAAAAGTTAGATTATAAGAAATGTGTGAAAGATAAATATATTAAGTGTATCAGTGCTTATAAATATATTTGTGTATTCATACACTCAATTGTAAGTAATGTGTATGTGTATATGTGTGTGTGTGTGTGTGTGTGTGTGTGTGTACTCCTTATTAAATCCATTTACAAAATTCTAAAGTTAACATTATAATAATCTGACTTTAATATTATAATAAAGAATTATGTTTCATTTTATATTTTTGTACAAGATTCAAACCTTATTTGCTTATCAGGCCTATAACAATTCGATTGTACATATAAATCATATACATAAATAATAGAATATGTTTATTTAACTGCAATTTTCTAAAAGAAATTTTCACATCAGAAAATTCTGTGCCTTATTATTTTCCTGGAAAATGTTATTAATAAGGTTGAAAATAACTGTATTTAAAAAGAGGGTAACTGTTACATACCCCATGTCCACTGCATTTTATCTCTGAGTTACATTGTCTTCTATTTGTATCTCTGCTCACAGGTTGGCAAACTCCATTAACACGTAACTAAAATGTTAAAGTAACCAAAAACAACAAAAATTTTAAATACAAAGTCATTAGTTGAGCAACTGTGTTTTGTACAAGAATTACATTCATAAGCTGTAAGCACAACACATAAATCTGGATTTGATGAATTTTGTCCATTTTAATAATAGAACCTGAAGTCAGTATCAAAATGCTATATTATTACTTTATGACTTTATAGAAATGTAAGTAATAAAGTAAATTAAAATCAAATTACTTTATAAAATATTCAATATATTTATAAAATATTGAATATTTTATTTACTTATAGGTACTTTGCAAAATATTGAATATCATATTTACTTATAGATACTTTGTAAAATATTAAATATCATATTTTCTTATAGTCCTGTGTATAAGAATGGGCAAAAGAAAGGCAGTTAATGTTATTTTTTAATTCATCACTTAGCTTATTAGTTTGAAAAACTCTCTATTGATTATCTTATCAACATGCCTCAAGCATATTCCTTTTCAGTTATTGAATGATTATACTTAGATGTTCTCTCCCGTAGCTCATATACATGAACTAGGATCAGTTTGATAAACTCTTCTCCTGTTTAAGTTTTATAAATAACAAATTCATAGACACTTTCTATCACAACCAATATTAAGCAAATTTATCTTGCTTGAAATGTCTATTTCCATGTAGCATACTGTTGACTTAGTATATTACTACGTTAAATCTATGAGTGTTTTATTTAAAATCTTTATTCAAATTAATAGGAAAGATAAATATATATTGATACAAGAAATAAAGTACATCTGTCTATAGTTATATAGGTATAGATGTAGACGTGGATATATGTTATACAAAGTGCATCTATCTTTCTATATAGATATAGACAGAGGTAAATATAAATACATGTTAAATTTAATTTTTACAAAGGGCACCCACATTTCATGAAGGTGAGGTAAAGACGTCTCTACTTTCCTATGTCTCTGAAGTCAGTTGAACATTGAACAACAAACGAAACCAAAGCACATCTTTGATGAATTTTTTAAATAGCCAAAGAATAATTCCAATTCAAATTGACAGAGTTGATGAATGCAGAGCCCTCTTTTTCCAATATAAGAGAATAAAGGAGAATCAAAAAGAGGTAACTTGAAGATGAGAGATTTAAGAACTTCCTGGGATACTGAAATAAAAAAGGTCAACAATGGATAAAATGAAGTGGAAAAGCAACCGTATCAAAGACAATGGCAAAGAGGAGCCTAGTTGATTAGCCCGGTAAGGCTTTGAAGAACTGCAGCCTCATGATTATAAGGAAAAACTGAGGAAGAAGAGCTGAAGGGACAGAAGGGGGAGGGATGGCTAAGATGTGGACTTATCTATGGAAGTGTGTCCACAAAACCTGCTTAGCTCTCAACATCCACTACTCACCTCTCTCTCCCTCTCAATGACTGAATGCAGTTCACACAGCACTTTTATCCCAAAGAAGACTTAGAAGGGTATTTCATTTCCTAAAGCAACTAGACTGATGGACTATGGAATTCAGGATTCTAGAGTGGTCTGTCTTCTAAAATAAGCATTACCCCAATGAAACCAGTGGTCAGTATAGTATCATGTTTGGTGATCATGGCCTAACGTTTGCTTCCAAGATGAAGGCTGTCATTTGATAAACCCTAGTCACATAGAGAAAGCACCCAATTAGATTTTCACTATCTCTAATTGTCAGAGAAATGCAAGTTACAACCACAATGAGATATCACATTACACCTTTTAGATTAGCTATTATGAAAAGTATTAAAAATAACAAGTATTGGTTAGGATGTGGAGAAAAGGGAATAGTTATACATTTTTGGTGGTATTGTAAATTAACATAGTGATTTTGGAAAATCAGTACAGTGATTTCTCAAAAAACTAAAAAGAGAACTGTCATATGACCCAGGAATCCCAATACTGTGTACTTATCTTATGGAAATAAAATTAGTATGCCAAAGAGATATCTCACTCCCATGTTTATTGTAGTATTATTCACAATAGACAAGATATGGAAACAACCTAAGTGTCCATGGACAGACCTAGACACATAGTATATTTTAATGTGATTGATTGATTGATAGATAGATGATAGATAGATAGATAGATAGATAGACAGATAGATGATAGATAGATAGAAATACTATTCAGACTTAAAAATAACAGAAATTCATTTACTGGTGAGCTTACATGACATTAAGTAAAATCAGCCACAGAGAGGCAAATATAATCTCACTCACATGTGCAAATTAAACATGTTGAACTCATGGAAAAAGAGACTGGAATAGTGGTTACAAAGAATCAGGGGAGGAGTGGACAAAGAAAAGACAAACGTGTCAGTAAGTACAAAGTTAGTTAAGAGTTTGGATCTTCTATTGCACAACAAGATGATATACTTAATAACATATTGCATGTTTCAAAATACCTAAAAGGGGATTTTAAATGTTCTCACCACAAGGAAATTAATAAATATTTGAAGTGATGAATATGACCATTATTTTGTTGATTTGCATGTTTCACAGCACATACATGTTTCAAAACATCGTAGTGTATCCCTTGCAAATACACAATTGTCATCTGTCAATTAAAAATGAAACTGTACAAAAGGGTATAGGAGTATAAAGGTACAACTCAGGAGGAGCTCATTGGAAGTAATGCATTGGGCAAGATATTTGATGGGAATGAGGTGGTACAGGCACAGCTTCCATGCCCTCTCCTGGCATGCCTCCCTACCAGCAAGTCATTGTGTTCACCAACCCAGAAGCTGTCTCTGAATCTCTTTGTTCGGAAGTTTATTTGTTTGCTTGTTTTTAGACATAAGGCATCCCTATACTGCCCAGTCTGGAGTGCAGTGAGTATTCACAGGCACAATCAAGGCACACTGCAGCTTCCCCCAAACTCCAGGGCTCAAGTAGTCCTCCTGCTTCAGCCTCCCAAGTAGCCAGGATGACAGGCATGAGCCACAGACAGAGGCTTTATGGAGCTCAATCACCAGCTTCACTTCACCCCTTTCCAAAGGTTATTGGGTAGGACCAAGAGTGTCAATCTCCTGATCACTTGGTCTTTCTAGTGACTAGCCCTATCCTGAGGCTATCTAGGGGTCCTACTCTCACTGCATTAGCCTAAACGTAGATGTTGATTCAAAGGGGCTCATTATGAATAACAAAGGACAATCTTGTCACTAGGAAATTCTAATAGTTTTAGGTGCTCTGCACTAAGAACCAGGGACAAAGCAAATGCCTTCTGAAGTATACCAAATAAACACATCATTTTGGTGCTTTTTCTTTAATTAATTGATGATTAAATTAGCTATAAATTAAATAGTCACCCTGTCACATTTATAGTAAACATTTTTGTCAGTTTGTTTTAGCATTTTTGTCATCCTTTGAAAGGATGACATATTACTTTATAGTATAGCCAGCACAAGAGTGTTTCTTTGTCATTATTTCATTACTTTTATGTGGGAAGAACTTTTCCCATCCTAAGTTTACTATTCATGTCCATTTTCCTCTTGTTTTTCTTTTCTTAAAATATTGTATCTATATGAAAATTATGTAAAATGTGTGATAATTTTGTAGTTTTTCATCAGTCAACTAGTTTTCCAATGGTACTGGGTTTCAAACATCCTTTATCTGTTACGTCTCTCAAAATTTTTAAGAAAACTTGAAAAATAAGGAAAGCTTAAACTCTATGTTTTACTGTTATGTCATGCACGGGCCAAATTTTTAATAGGTATGTTATGATTTTGGAGGAAGAATTAGCAGAGTAGGTCGATGAGCATTAAATAAATGTTTTACTTTCTTTATAACTAAACAAGTTCTTGTAGATTACTAAATGCTTGGGTTTTTTTCCTCTGTTTCTTTAATGTTCTATTTATTCAGATTTTCTGACCTTAGTTTTTGGAATATTGTTTGATTTTATTTTTTGTTCTAGGGTTAGGCATATTATTTTAGATAAGATTCTTGCCTCACAAAGAGACTTAGTTCTCAAATATGAGCAAACAAATTTAAATACCTATGGCAAAATTCAAAATATAAAATGGTAGGTAGTAAAGTAAGAGTTCCTTTGCCCAACAAAAATTCTGACGTTTGAATCTCAAGATCATGCAGTAATAAAAATTTGTAACAGTAATTATAAATAAAATCATTTAAGATGTCTATCTCACTCACACACACATATGCACGTGCACTCCATATAGTATCAAGTAAAATTTTTATTTACCTTTTCTGGACCACATAAGGTACCATTGTTTACATAGGAGTTATCCTTTATGCTACCACTTGGATTTCGTAAAAATGCAGACACACATACATAGTTTTCAAAGTAAGTATATTGAACATCATAATCTTTCTTTAATATGAGGTCTGCACTTCTCCAGAGACAAACTAGCTTTGCACAAAGGACATGTCTGGCAATATAAGGTAGAAAAAAATAGCCATTTTTCACTTAGGGACAAAATATACTAAGTAAATAACAGCTCAAAATACAAGGATAATTCAAAATGTAACTTAGATTACATCACCAAATATATTCAGAACCTATACCATTTTATAAAGTGCAAAATTTAAACTCACCTGCATATACTGGGTTCATCTCTCATTTGTATTAAGTGACCCTCTGAAATACACACACATGCCAACATTAGAAAAATATATACGTTTAAAAATACGTACTCAAAATTACAGGATCTAGTTTTACAGTTTCCAAAATCGTCAGCATGCCAATTCACTTCTTGTGAACACAGATAAGGAGCACCCTGAGCAACTGAAAACAAAAATAATTTCCAATTACTCATTTAAAAAATTTAAAATAAAAATGTAGTAAATTAATATAGAGATATCTAGATAGCAATAATGCCCATTCAGTGTCATCCACCACAACTTTTTGATGTAATTACTGTCTATATACAAAGGAGAAACACCTGCTAAAACTGCCCACTTGAGTAGAAAGAGCAAAAGTGGTATTACAGCACAGAAATACTTGAGACATCAGTCATTTTCTCTCTTATCTACTATTCCAGTAGTGTGCTGCCTTTCTACCTGTCATCTGATATTTGACTAATGTCCTATTTTTTTTTGTCCTGTGGTTATTAAGTCCATTTTAACTCTTGATATAGTTCAAAGTTGCTTTAAATTGCAATTTTATTTTTAAGTTTGGATTTTAAAAACAATATTTTACACTGTTATACTATGGATTACTGACTTTGGAATAGCTACAGTTTAAAAACGAACCTAGAAAAATAGAATTATTACATGGTCCGAATAATCTCGCACACTGTTGATCCCTATCTTGGCATATTCCACTCAAACAATAGGCAGTATTATTATTGCATTGTTCATAATCAGCAGATTTCACATCAAGTACACAAAATTCAGATTTTCCATTGCAATATTCTGTAAAATCACATGGATCTATGCTTTTCCTGCAAACATGTCCTCTTTTATGTATCTGTGAGACAAAGAGAAACAAAATATAGATATATATATGTATACACACACATATAAATAAAGGGTTTAGTCAAAAAATGTCAAAAATTTCAAAAGACGCGTTGTATTAGCACCTATCATTTCTATCATTTAATAATTTGGAATTCAACTATGGATTTACTAAAACATTCTAGTGAAATAAATTGGAAAGAACCCAATTATCCATCTATTGATGAAGGGATAAATACATTGTAAATATACATACAATAACATACTTTCAAACATAAAAAGAAATGGAGTGCGGATACATATTACAAAGTAGATGAACCTCAAAAACACTATGCTAAGTCAAGAAAGTCAGATGCAAAAGGTCAAATATTGTACAATTCTACTTATATGAAATATCCAGAATAGGGGAATCCACTGAGACAACATAGAGGGATGGTTTCCAGGTCCTGAGGGGAAGGGAGAATGTAAGCAACTGCTTAATGGGTCAGGGGTTTCCTTTTGTGTTGACAAACATGTTTTGGAAGTAGATAGATGTGGTGGTTGTACAACATTGTGTATGTACTAAATGCCACTGAGTTGTTCACTTTAAAATGGTCAATTGTATGATTTGTGAATTTCACTCCAATTTTTCAAAAAGCTCTAGTGAAAGCTCTCATAGTTAAAATGTTGTAAGAATCTTGAGTATTTTCTTCAAAATAACTAGAAATATTTATGCTTAATGAAAATAAAATGTTTGATAGACATCTTTTCATTTTGCAATTCAAGTAATTTACTTTGCAGGATCTGTTCCACCTCCACTATGAGGGGGTTCTAAATAACATGAATCTGCTTCTGACACAGGGTGTGTGGTAATCGGAACAATCATCCTCAGATACAGCAGTAGTACAGTGGTGTGAAATTCAGTTTCACAAGATCGGTCATGTTTTCCTTCTACCTATACTACCAAGTATTGAAATGAATGTTGGAAAGGAGAAGTTCTCTCTACTCTTCTGAAATATTGCACACTGCAGACTAGAAAAGCAAAGAGATAAAATGACCTATTGCTGTCATATGTGAAAGCTTGTTAGAACTGTCAGCCAGAATGCAAGTATATCCAAGAGATACATAGATCAAAAATACTGTCACTGTTTGAAACAAAGATTCACTTGAGCAGGAAGCTAGTCCCATCTTCCACCTAATCTTCTGCAGTGTTTTCCTTGCTGGGCCATTCATCATCAAGATAAACTGACGAACACATTACTGATTTTATCTAGTATCAATCATATTTTTTAGGCATTATGAAGAGAAATATCTTAATAATAGTTAAAAGCATGTTAATCACTATTATGTGTTAGCAAAGCAAATGTTTCAAGAAGGCAGCTATTTCTTTTGAGCTATATCTTTGAGTTTAGGATTATGTCTATGTAAGCAAGAAACGTATTTTTAAAAATTTACATCAAATCCTTAAATTTAATACAAGCTTTATTGAAACTGGCCTGTTCGAAAGTAGACAGAGAAAACAAAAATAGAAAATTTTTTGTACTTATGGCCAACAGTAAAAGACAGTAATAAAAAATTGCTGTCTTACACTTTGACAGCAGAAGTCAAATTCCATGCCATTACACATAATAAAACTAGTTATTGTTCCTGAGGCCTTCCCTAGCAACTTGCACTGTGAATTTTCATTCTACCAAATGTAGCAATTATTTCTATTTTAAATAATAACCTTTGGGATGTAGGCAGAGGGCAATGAACTGTTTAGAAAAGTCTCAGTGCTTAATCCCAGTGATTTGGAGACAGAGGACAAGACAAGAGTTCTGGTGAAGGGAAAGGAAACAAGGCTTATTGCAGAGAAGTAGAAGCCCTGCACTGGAATCTACATTCATGCACCTAGAAAATAAGTGATTATTGGCTTTAATTTAATGACCATTTAGCCCATAGAGTGAAAAACAACACCTTGCTAAAGGTACATTTCAGTATTTGATATGCAGTATTCATTCATTTCCTGCGCTTTTCAAAATGAGAGTTTGTATTACTGTCTGCTTATCCAAACACTGCACATCAAGTGTGTGTTCCATAGTTTATTTATAATCTTTGTCATAAATTGCTTAATCATGAAGAGCTACATTCAGGCATGAACAAGAGGCAAATAATCTGGAGCACCCAAATAATCCGGAATTAGTATTGCATGCAATTACTGGAGAAGTCTTCAGACTATATGACAAAAAGCAAAGCTGAGAAAGAATTCAAAAGGGCATCCTCTGAATACTGAAATCAACTCTATATGAATTGTTTCTGTTATTTACCTTCATAATGAGCTAATAATTTGAAAACAAATGAAATAAATAGTACACAATATCTCTCATAGCCAACCCCATATGGAATACGGCATACACCATAAAAATATGCTTTAAGGAATATTTAAGGACACAATAGAAATATTGATATGTTATTGCAAACCAGAAAGAAAAGTTTACCAAAGAGCACATAAAGTAAAACACTTAAAAGATGTTTTTAAAAGATTAGAAAAAGCTAAAAGATAATGGACAGAAACACCTAAAGAAAGAAATAAAATAAGGTAACATTTTGCAAGCTTACCGTACAAGTGTATGTATCACAGCATGACCTAGAGCCACACTTTGCCCTTCTATACAGAGTACAATCCTTAGCATTACAGCAGTTTTTATGTGTGCATCTCTAAAAGCAAATGCATTCAAGTTAAACAGAAGAATTTTCAATCAAATAAAGATTTGAATTTATTTTAAAAATACAGGTATTGATCAACTTACGACCTATGCAACTTACCACCATTCGACTTTACGACCACAATCGCTAGCCACGACTGCTCCACGTCTGACAGCACAAACGTTGCCCAGCTGGGCATACGACAGTGCGGACCAGCTTCCGGCAGCACTACCATCTCCACGTGCACCATTTCAACTGTACATATAGCCTACTCAACTTACGATCAAATTGTGTTATGACCGGTCTGCCGGTCCCAATCGTGGTCGTAAGTTGAGCACTAGCTGTATATGAAAGTAAGTCTCTAAGTTCACTACAATTACAGTCCAAATTTATATATTTTTATCACCATTTCATTTAAGTGCAATGTATTTTCAGTATAGGAAAAAGAGCTTATAATGAAATTACAATTCCATGCTCAAGAAATTGAACTGTTAAACATGTAATGCAATCTCTCTAAATCTTATTCTTGTTCATTAATATATGCATGGCAAATTTTCAGATTTTTAAAATATATACCATAAGAACTTTCGATATTATCAGCTTCTTAAGATATTATCTTCAGAATATATAAAAATGTATGTAAGTGATTAAATTGATTCTTGATTGAAGCAATATTTTATTATAAATGATAATTCAGAGAAAATTTTTGTCATTATTATTTTTAGCCACTTCCCTTTTATATCACATCTATAGCTATAAGATTCCATGAGAAACACAAAACCAAATCTTTGGATAAGCTATTAATGTTTGCCACTAACCTCTGGTTTGCCACAATCACATTGCTCTTTAGCTTCCAAAATTCCATTGCCACAAACTGAAACTTTTCTTCGATAATCCAGTTTTGAAACAGTTTGATTCTGTAGACATGCAAATTCAGGCTGTAAAACTGTCTGTTGAAATTTATCCATGTTGCAACTGCTAAAAAACTTTATACCACAGGAACGTCTAAAATTAAATTATATTCCTTAGATAAATGAAATAAAATCATTATCAAAGTAAAATTCCTAAATAAGTGCTATGTATTCTGAAGTACTTCACTAATGAGCAAAAAAAAAAAAAAAATCACAGAAGAGTGTTTTTATTTTTAATACAGTTTGTAAATAAAAGTAGTAAGTTTATTTCTATTGTAGTTTGATAAGATAGACATCTAGAAAGTAGAAGTTAAGGTAGCATGAGTTACAATATGTTAAAACACTTAGCAGTGCTTGGCACATGATAAGCTCTATTTGCTTAAGTTCTATTCTTTATTATTTTCATTATTAGAAGACCCAATGAGCATTAAGGAAATGGAATGATTTGGAAATTTATGTGGAAAACTTCAAGGAATAAAAGATGGTTGATGCTGTTAATGAAATATTATTATTTTATGTTCGTTGGTAACAAAATTAATCAAAATATCTTAATACTAAGGTATATAAAATGTATAATTCCTAGATTCCTTTTATTTTTTATTTGTTTACTTTCTATATTTTTATACATCTAAGTGTATTGTTCGATGAGTTTGTGTTTAATATTGTAACACTCTCAAACTTAGAGAAATGGTGTGGATATAGTTCAAAGAATACAGTTTTTCCTGAAACAAAGTAAGATGACAACATTATGTCCTAATAACTCTAGATACTTTTATAAGGCCATTCTTTCATTGCTATAAAGAAATGCTTGAGTCTAGGTAATTTATAAGAAGAGAAGTTTAATTGGTTTATGCTTTTGCAGGCTGTACAGAAAGCATAGCAGCATCTGCTTTTGAGGAGGCCCTGGGAAGATTCCAATCATGACAGAAGGCAAAAGGAGAGCAGTCACATCACACGGCAGAAGCAGGAGCAAGAGAGTGAGGAATGAGGTACTACACACTTTCTAACAACCACATATCATGAGAACTCACTGTCATGACGACAGTACCAAGTGGGATGATGCTAAGCCACTCATGAGAAATCTCATAATCCAGTCACCTCTCACCAGGGAACACCTCCAACATTGGGGTTTATATTTCAATATGAGATTTGGATGGGAACACACATCCAAACTATATCAGTCCATCCCTGGCCCTCCCAAATCTCATGTCTTTCTCACATCTTAAAAGACAATCATGTCTTCCCAATAATATCTAAAGTCTTAGCTCATCCCAGCATTAACTAAAAAATCCAAAGTCCAAAGCCTCATTTAAGACAAAGCTAATCTTTTCCACCTATGTGCCCATAAAATAGAAGTGAATTAGTTACTTCCAAGATACTATGGAGGTATAGGTAATGGATAAATACTCCCATTCTAAAAAGAGAAATCAGCAAAAGAAAGGGGCTATAGGCCCCATTCAAGTTCAAAACCTGCAGGGCAGTAATTACATCTTAAAGATTCAAAATAATCTCCTTTAACTCTATATTCTAAATCCATGGTTCACTGATGCACGGGGTAGGCTCCCAAGTCCTTGGGCAGCCCTGCTCCTGTGACTCTTCAGGGTTCAGTACCCAGCGCTGCTCTCACTGTCTGACGTTGAGTGCTTGCAGCTTCTCCAGGCACAGAGTGAAAGCTGCCAGTGGATCCACCATTCTGGGGGCTGGAAGACAGTGGCCCTCTTCTCACAGCTCCACTAGGCAGTTCCCCAGTGGGGATTCTCTGTGAGAGCTCCAAATCACACATTCCCCCTCCACACTGCCCTAGCAGAGGTTCTCCTGACCTCGGGATCCACCTGCCTTGGCCTCCCAAAGTGCTGGTAATAGAAGCTTGAGCCACTGCGCCCGGCCTCCCTCCCCTTACTCTTAAAACACATTCCACTCTAGGTAAAATTACATCTTAATATACTTGTTGTCCTAATGTTTTCTTCCTTTCTGATTCTTCATATTACTGATTTTCCCTCAATATTTTAGCCTGTAAATATAAGCAGCTTTCAAAGCTTTATCTTAAGATACCTCTTTTGACTTGATAACTTCTTTCTAAATGATCTGCCTGTGGTTTTAATTGTTACTCATATACTGATGGCTCTCACATTTTACATCCCTTGTTCTCTGAGATCTGGAACTAAGTAATTCACTGGGCATTTAACAGCTCTAGTGGATTACCTAAAACAACCCAGATATAAAGTACATAAAATATCATGAAGAGTTACCCTCAATATTCTCATTTCCTAAATTAATGACCTCTTAAAATATTTGTTAATAAGTTATATGAAAACCTTTGGATAATTCCTGGCATCTCCCTTTCTCAAAATCATTATAAACTACTATAGGTTATTATGAAAATCATCATCTCCCAAATATTATGATTGTTTTTCCCTGTGATTTATTTTACATTGATTTTATGAGATATTTTTTATTACCCATACTGAATAATTTGATGAAAATTTGTGTGTTTGTGTATGTGTGTGTGTGTGTAAAATAAAATACAAACCGCTGCATCATGACTGCATGATCAGGTGCTTTCCTACATTTCCTATATTAATTCCTGGACTTCTTCCCCTGACTCAAAGTTATTTAGCCTGATTGTATTTCACTTTATTTTCCCTATGTCTAGAATATTCCTATTTACAGTGCGAGCCTTTCTACTTTTTTAAAAAAATGTACCTACCCCTCTCCTTATCCCAGGTTTTTAAGCTTTCTAAGATTCTTGCTAGTCAATAACCATTTCACTTGCTGAGCTTGAAAAGTTTTTCAACAGCTCCAATAAACTTTGGTAAATCCAGTATGTGATCATCAACATCTGCTCTCTATATATACTATAATGTTGAATGCGAATCTATTAAACATGGTTTCTACAAAATCCCATAATCAAACTTTTAAAGTCTTAAATAAGCATATATATCTTTAATTACATTCTTAGTCAAGTTACAATGCAAAAGATCATACATCAAGAAATAATGCCAACATTTTCCAAGAGAAGACATATATTTGATTAAAAAAATAACATCTTACATTGTCTTAGAATTCATTATGCATGTAGTTCCTGGACAGTTACAGTTGTTGATGTCATCATATGTCAATCCCAGATTTATTCCAAGCAACTGTGCCATAACAACTGAAAATCCCTATAAAGTTATTGTCTTTGAATACTGATCAAACAAACAAAAAATAATTATTGACTAAGTTGTTTCTTTAGCTAATTGATCTTGTCAAGCAATTCTGGTCATACTACCATATGCAAACACAAATTTAAGAAACTGATATACCAAAGCTAATTGCTTTCTTAGAAACATAAAAACCAAAAATATGTCACTTTTTTGAGTAATAGAATTTTCAATCCAAATAGTATTGTCATGATAAAATAAAATTAATGCCACAATATATTTTATGACATTTTTAATTAAATTCTAATAAACTTCAAAACATTTTGAAAAGTAGAAGAATATTTTTGTAACTATATTAATTTTCAAGTGAACACTTGGAAAATATATACAGATTTTGAAGGTTTGGATTGTCAATAAATTTTGACTTCACAAACAGTTTTAGCATAGTCAAATTATTTTATTTTTCTAAAACAAGTATACCTTGTGAATAGCATTTATTTGGTCTAAAAAATTAAAATGTTAAAGGGAACCAGGTCAGGAAGACATAAATCCCTGGCAACTGATTTTTTTTTTCATAGTTTTACCTTTTCTAAAATGTCATATAGTTGGAATACTAGAGTATGTAGTCTTTTCATATGGATTCTTTAGCTTAAATGTCTTTCATATCTTCTTGTAACCTAATGGCTCACTTTTTAAATCACCAAATAATGTCCCATTATGTCTACGCAACCAACACTACATATTCATTCACCTATTAAAGGGCATGTTGCTTACTTTCAATTTGTGGTAATTATTAATAAGGCTGCTATAAACATTCATGTGTGTGTTTTGTGTGGATATGATTTTAACCTATTTGGATATATATTTGCTGAGCTTGAAAAGTTTTTCAACGGCTCGTGTGCATGAACATTCATGTACATGTTTTTTGTGTAAATATACTTTCAATTCATTGGGATATGTACCAAAGACAATTGTTGGATCATACAGGAAGAGTAAGTTGAAAATTGTGTGAAGCTCTCAAACTGTCCAAAGTGACTGTACCATTTTGCATTCCCATCAACAATGCATTTAGTGTGGTTAGCATTTTGGACGGCAAACATGGCTCATACCAATAGTGAGCTACATTCTTGCCTTGTTCTTGATCTTAGTGAAAAATCATTTTGTTTCTTACCATTAAGTCTAATATTAGCTGTATTTTTGTAGATATTCTTTCTCAAATTGGGAAAGTTTTCTTATATTCATAGTTTTCTTAAAAGTTGTATCATAATTTGGATTAAATTCTATAAAATAGGTTTTCTGCTTCTATTGATAAAATCATAGGACTTTTCTTCTTTATCCCATTGACATGATGTGTTACATTATTTGATTTACAAATGATGAGCCAGCTTTACAACCTGGAAGAAATTGTATGTATACAAATCAACAAGAAAATAGAAATTATGAAAATAAACAACCAGGATTCCAGTGCTTAAACATATAATAAATAAACCAAAACATTTATTAAATAGTATTTAATAAATTAAAACTACCCTTGATCAAGTAAAAGAATCAGTGAACTTGAAGACAGATTATTTAAAATAATTGAGTCATGAAAGCAAAACAGAGATATAGACCAAAGGAACAGAACAGAGGCCTCAGAAATAATGCCACACATCTACAACCATCTGAACTTTGACAAACCTGACAAAAACAAGCAATGGGGCAAGGATTCCCTGTTTAATAAATGGTGTTGGGAAAACTGGCTAGCCATGTGCAGAAAGCAGAAACTGGACCCCTTCCTTACACCCTATACAAAAATTAACTCCAGATCAATTTAAAGATTTAAACATAAGACCTAACAGAATAAAAACCCTAGAAGAAAACCTAGGCAAAACCATTCAGGACATAGGCATAGGCAAGGACTTCATGACTAAAACACCAAAAGCATCAGCAACAAACGCCAAATAGACAAATGGTATCTAATTAAACTTAAGAGGTTCTGCACAACAAAAGAAACAATCATTAGAGTGAACTGGCAACTAACAAAATGGGAAAAAATTTTTGCAATTACCCATCTGACAAAGGGCTAATATCCAAAATCTACAAAGAACTTAAACAAATTTACAAGAAAAAAACAACTCCATCAAAAAGTGGGCAAAGGATATAAACAGGCACTTTTCAAAAGAAGACATTTATGCGGCCAACAAACATATGAAAAAAATGCTCATCATCACTGGTCATTAGAGAAATGCAAATCAAAACCACATTGAGATACCATCTCATGCCAGTTAGAATGACAATCATTAAAAAATCAGGAGACAACAGATTCTGGAGAGGATGTGGAGAAATAGGAATGCTTTTACACTGTTGGTGGTAGTGTAAATTAGTGCAACCATTGTGGAAGACAATGTGGCAATTCTTCAAGGATGTAGAAATAGAAATACCATTTGACCCAGCAATCCCATTACTGGGTATATACCCAAAGGATTATAAATCATTCTATTATAAAGACACATGCACACATATGTTCATTGCAGCACTGTTTACAATAGCAAAGATTTGGAACCAACCCAAATACCCATTAAGGATAGACTGGATAAAGAAAATGTGGCATATATATACCGTAGAATACTATGCAGCCATTAAAAAGGATGAGTTCCCTTTGCAGGGACATGGATGAATCAGGAAACCATCATACACAGCAAACTGACACAAGAACAGAAAATCAAACATTGCATGTTCTCACTTATAAATGGGTGTTGCACAATGAGAACACATGGACACAGGGAGGGTAAGGTCACACACAGGGGTCTGTTGGGGTGTGGGGGGCTAGGGGAGGGATATCAGGGGGTTTGGAGATTGAGGAGAGATAACATTAGGAAAAATACCTAATGTAGATGATGGGGGGATGGAGGCAGCAAACCACCATGGCATCTATATAGCTATGTAACAATCCTGTGAGATCCGCGCATGTACCCCAGAACTTAAAAGTATAATAATAATAAAAGAAAATGAGAAAATGAACTATCATCTTCTGAAACCTTACCAGTAGAGTTTCAAAAGGAAAAGAGAAAGAAGGAGAGACCTAATTTGAAGAAGAGGAACAAAATGCACAGTGATTTTCAAGATGAAAGAGGTCTTCATGGAGACACATTATAATCAAACTGTCAAAAGGGAAGGGCAAAGAAAGAATCATAAAAGCAACAAGAGAAAATTGACTAATTACAAAGGAGGGGGGAAGAGGGGAAGAAAGAAGCAAAAGATCTACAAGAAATCAGAAAACAATTCATAAAATGGCAATAATAAGATCTCACCTATCAATATTTTAAATATGAAAGAATTAAATTTTTTAATAAAAGACATAAAATGGACAAATGTATTATAAACCAGACCTTACTATATGCTGCCTACAAGAGACTCGCTTCATCTGAAAGGACACACACTAGCTGATGAAAGTGAAGGGATGGAAAAATATATCTCATGAAAATGGTTAACAAAAGAGCAGGCATGGCTACACTTGTAATATTAAAATATAGATTTCAAGTAAAAACCTGTCACTAGAGACAAAAGATATTATTATATAATAAAAAAGGTCAATATCTCAAGAGGATATAATAATTAAAAAAATATAAGCACTTACATTGAAACAACTGAAAGTATAAACTAAGAATTAATGCACATGAAGAAAGAAACAAATTACACTAGTAGGGAACAATGAAATATCCAATTTTTAAAAATGGATAGAACATTCAGGCAGAAAAGTAATGAAGAAATACTTGATTTTGAACAACACTTTAGAACAAATGGATCTAAGACACATATAGAACATCCTAACCAACAGTAGCAGAATGAACATTATTTGGTATCTCACATGGCATATTCTCCAGTATAGACCATATGTTAGGTTAAGAACAAATTTTAACAAATATAATAAGATTCCAATCATATCAAGTATTATTCCTATCTATAATAGTATAAAAGT
This sequence comes from Sapajus apella, assembly GCF_009761245.1. Classification (NCBI taxonomy): domain Eukaryota; kingdom Metazoa; phylum Chordata; class Mammalia; order Primates; family Cebidae; genus Sapajus; species Sapajus apella. The sequence goes on from NW_022436961.1 coordinate 4,317,782, forward strand.
GACTGATGCAAAAAACGGTCAAAAATTATTGGAAAACTTAATTCAACAACACATAAAAGGAATTCCAAATCATGTCCAAGAGGTACACATCTATGACATGAAAAGCTAGTTTAACACATACAAACTAACATTATACATCACATTTACAGAACAGAAGATAAAATCACATTACTATCTCAACAGATGCAGGAAAAGACTTTGACAAAATGCCATGCCCTTTCTTGATGAAAACTCTCAACGGTTTAGGTAGGAAGCTGGTAACCCTGCATGGGGTTGCTGCATTCCAGGATGTATTCCAGCCCCTGAATGACTTCTAAGGAAGGTGTGGCCCTGAGCTGTGGAAGCTGCCAGACCTTGAGAGGGCAGAGCTGTCTTTGCCAGGGGACAGCAGCAAGTCTGATCTGCTCACATTACTGTTCCACCAGTCCTTCCCAGAGTTCCTGCCTGGCCATGCCTGCATGGAGTGCAGCCTCAGAAACCCTTTCAGAATGCTTCTCCACTTGGCCACTGCCCTAGTGCTTTCACCAGCACAATGGGACAGCCATTGGAGCTTTTTGGCTGACAGCTATCTGCTGGAATGTGATTGCATGAGATCCCATTGCCACCCCTTCAAAGCACATTGGGCCACAGCTGACCCACCAAAGTGCCTCCCACCTGCAGTGTTCCCAGTAACCCCAGTGGAGTACCTTTCATCTGTGGTGCCCCTGCTAGAGTACTTCCTGCCTGCAGTGCTCCCACTTCCTTTCACCAGAGAACCTCCAGCCTGAAGCAATCCTGCTACTTTCTCCAGAGCACAAGTGCCTGTGGCCCCCATGTTGTCCCCTAAAGAATGCTGTTACCAGTGGTATGGAAACAGCTTGGTTTCCCCAGCCCAGCTCGTGCTTGACCTTGAGAAACCAGGGGACAAAGCTGTGGACCCAGTCTCAGCCACCCAGAGTTAGATCATGCAGCTCAGGATTATGGAATTGAGCCATGGCCCTCTGAAAGCACACAGAAATGAAGCCATTCAATTACACCCAACTTGTACCACAGTCTAATTTTCAATGCCAATAAAGATTATAAGAACAAAAGTGCCATCTAAAGGATAGTTACCTCGTAGGATAAAGGATCATCAGCCCTCACAGGTGAGAAAGAACCAGCAGAAGAACTGGCAATCTTAAAAGCCAGAGTGTCTTTCTCTTAACCAAACTGAAATGGCTGAAATGTCAGACACAGAGCTCAGAATCTGAATGGCAAGGAAGTTCAAGAGAAAGTTAAAATCCAATCTAAAAGAAAACAGTAAAATGATTGAAAAGTTGAAAGACTACATAACCATTTTGAGAAAGAACAAAACTCCTGGAAATAAAAAATTTGCTATAGAAATTTCAAAATACAATTGGAATAATTAATAACAGAATAAACCAATCTGAGGAAAGAACCTCAGAGCTTGAAGACAACTACTTTAAAGTAACACAGGAAGATAAAAATGAAGAAAGAATATGAATAAATGAATAAAACCTCTGAGAAATATGGGATTATGTAAAGAGATCAAATGTATGATTTGATAGCATTCCTGAAAAAGGTGAGAGAGAAAGCAACTTAGAATACAAATTTAAGAATATAGTTTACAAATTTTTCCCAAATCTCATTAGATAGTTTGACATTCAAATTCAAGAAATTCTGAGAACCCCTGTGACACACTATGCAAGATAATTATCCCCAAGACACATAGTCATTAGATTCTCTAAGCTCAACCTGAAAAAAACAATCTTAAATGCAGCTAGAAAAGCACTAGATCACTGACAAAGGGAAGACCATCAAGCCAACAGTGGGTGTTTCAGCAGAAATTTACAAGCCACAAGAGATTAGGACCCTATTTTCTTTTCTTCCTTTTTTTTTTTTTTTTTGTAGAGACAGGATTTGACCATGTTGGTCTGGTCAGGCTGGTCTTGAACTCCTGACGTCAGGTGATCCACCCTCCTCAGCCTCCCAAAGTGCTAGAATTACAGGTGTGAGCCACCGAGCCTGGCCAGGAACCTATTTTCAATACCTTTAATGAAAATAAATTCCAACCAAGAATTTCATATTCCACTAAACTAAGCTTGATAAGTGAAAAAGAAGTAAAATTATTCTCAGATGAGGAAATGCTAAGGAAATTTGTTACCATTAGATTTGCCTTATGAGAGGACCTGAGGGGAGTGTTAAAAATTAGAAAAAAAAAAAAAAAGACAATACCTGCCATCACAGAAATACACTTAAGCATGTACTACCTTGACACCATAAAGCAACTATACAATCAAGTCTACATTAACAACACAATGATAGAATCAAATCCTCAACATCAATATTGACCCTGAATTGTAAATGGTCTAAATCTTCCACTTAAAGGACATAGAGTGGCAAGTTAGATAAAGAAAGGAGCATGCAACTGTCTGCTGACTTCAAGAGATCTATCATAAGCAGTAATACCCATAGGCTCAAAGTAAAGGGACGGAGAAAGATTTATAAGGTAAATGGAAAAATGGAAAACAAGACAATCAGGAGTTGCTATTCTTATATCAGATAAAGCAGACTTCTTTAAACCAATATAATCACAAAGGACAAAAAATGGCATTACATAATAATAAAAGGGTTCAATCCATAAAGAAAGCTTAACTATCTTAAATACATACACACCCAAAAACAGACTATCCAGATCCATAAAACAAGTTTTTAGAGAAGTTTGAAGGGATTTAGACAATGAAACAGTATTACTATGGGACTTCATCATTAGACAGGTCATCAAGGAAGAAACTAAAAAAGATATTCTGGACTTAAACTTGACATTTGGCCAATTTGGACTTAATAGGTATCTACAGAACACCTCACCACCACCAACTGAATATGCATTCTTATTATCTGTACATGGCACATATAGTAACATCAACTATATGTTCAGCCATATAACAAGTCTCAACAAACTAAAAAAATAAATAATTCATATCAACTAGCAAACCAAATAGAGGAGTTAATTCACCACAGTCATACAGGTTTTACTCCTGGGATACAAAGTTAGTTCCATATACACAAATCAAAAAATGTAATTCATCACATAAGAGAATTAACAACAAAAACCACATGATCATCTCAATAGATGCAGAAAATTTCCTCCGTAAAATCTAACATCCCCTCATGATAAAGACCTTCTACAGGCTAGACACTGAGTAAACATAGTTCAAAACAATAAGAGCCATCTATGGGAAAACTATTGCCAGCATCATGATGAATGAACAAAAACTAGAAGCACTGAAAACCGGAACAATATAAGAATGCTTACTCTCACCACTCCTACCCAAAACAACATAGGAAGTACTAGCCAGAACAATCAGGCCAGAGGAGAAAATAAAAGGCATCCAAATAGAACAAAATAATACTAAACTGAATTCAGTAGCACATTAAAAGGGCTAAGTTTCATGACCAAGTGGGACTCAATCCTGGAATGCAAGGATTGAGTCAACATAAACAAATAAAACAATGTAAAATAGTGTAATACAGTATTTTAATATAATGAAGGACAAAAAGCCATATGATCATCTTAATTGTTGCAGATAAGATTTCACACACTTTTTAATAAAAGTATTGAACTAGGAATAAAAGTGTGGTGTGTAAGATGTGAACAATTACTATTATTGGGATTATAAAATAGTGCAGCTGCTATGGAATTAGTATGGCGATTTCTCTAAAAATTAATAATATAACTATTGTATGATCCATCAATCCACTCTTGGGTGTATATCCGAAAGAATTAAAATTGGAATTTTAAAGAGCTATCTGTACTCCTATGTATTCAGTGTTATTCAAAATAGCCAAATTATGAAATAGCCTAAGTGTCCATTGACATATGAATGAATAAATAAAATCACACACATACACACACAATATAATATTATTCAGCCTTAAAATGGAATGAAATCTTGTCACACACTATAACATGAAAAAATTGTGAGTACATTATGTTAAGTGAAATAAGCCAGTTACAAAAAGAAAAATACTATATGATTCTACTTATACAAATAACCTAAAGTTGTCAAATTTGTAGAAATAGAAAGTAAACTGGTTCTTATCAAAATTTGCGGACAGGCGTAAAATGGGGGTTGTATAACAGGTTTAGAGTTTCAATTTTGTAAGGCAAAAAAAATTTTGAGATTTCTTTCAAAGCATTGTGAATATACTTAACACTATTGAAGTGTGGACTTAAAATGGGTTATGGTGGTAAATTTTATGTTTCTTCTCATAACAAAAAGCCCATTAAAATGATTTGTGTTTCAAAATCCAAAAATGTGTATTTATGCTCCTTCAAGTAGATATTAACTTTCAAAAATCTGGTATTACTGAAGAGATGAAAACAAAATGCATACCAAAGCAATCCCTGCAGCAAATGTTGGATCACATACCATTCCATAGTATGTTGTTCCCACATAATTAGGATGATCTCTGTAACTGAATTAAATTTTTTTCTTGTGAATAAAAATATTTTAATTCATTAATAACTTAATCATCTTTCATAAATTGAACACCCAAATTAAGCTATATTTTCCTTAACCATGAATATTGCATATCATCTCTTATACTATTAAGCATTTTCTATTTGGATTATCTCCCAACTTTATATCAAGAAAAGTTAAGTTCTAAGAGCTATTGACCATTATATGATACACAGCACAAAACCTAGCATTGTCTAATCTTTCCCCCAAATTAATTATTGCTGTCAGCATAACTGGCTGGATAAAATCTAAAAGTCAGGGCTATTACTGCCATGATTTTCACATAGTAAACCAACACATTTTAAAGAATGTTAAAGGAGAGAGACAGGGAGAGAGAATCTGCAGTACATTCACTACAAAAAAAGAGAGAAATTATGTAGTATGATATCCTCACATATTTTAGTCATTTGTTAATGTTGCTTCTGAATTCCCAAACCCTACTTCTGGTTCCACAGGAGACACCATAGATTTGCAAATTTATTACATGTTGCTTAAGATCTTTAGGATTGTGTTTTTGGCCCTAAATAATCAAATTAGTAAAACAAAAAAGAAATCCATGTAAAGACTCTTCAGAGATATGCAGCAAATAGTTGAATAGCTGCTATACATTAGATTATCATGGAAATGCCAGAAGAACCACAGGGATGATAAAAGTAACCCATTTCAGTAATTTACTATTTTAATGTTTTGCATTATAGCCAGCATCATATGAAATTTTTGCATTCATTATTTTTGCATATTTTTATCCCATTTGTTTATATTTCAGATAATGATAAAATTATGGTTTTAACTATTTATCACAGAGAACAGTTTTATAATTATTAAGGTCCCATGTTTATCCCAAAGTTTTACATTTTTCAGCTCATTATACTTCCATAAGTAAATGACCCATTTTGAGAACAATGTCCTACTATGATTTAACTAATGTCTTATATGTTTATCAGATTTTTATATTCTGCATTTTGACAACACATTGTTCATAAATCTTTCTAAGGTGTCTTAGCACCTTTTGTGTATAATTTTGATAGTGAACATATGAAATATTTGAAACCCCCTATTGGTGTGAATAAATTGCTTACATTAATAAATAGGCCATGATATGGGATCTTTGAAACATAAATTTTTGTTTTCATGACAAAAACCTTTGTAGTACATCATCAGCATCCCCATTAGTTGAAATCTTATTTTCATCTGACCAGAGCTCCAAAGAAGCTAGCATAATAGTCATTTTAAGCTGAGAAAACACCTGAAAGCAGAAAATATATGATATACAGTTTTGGGTAACCATAAATATAACATTATATCTATATACATAATGCTAATATATTCAATTTACTATTTTTTTGGAGGAAAATCCATTCGTGGATGAAACTAGTTATCACAACTGTAGTTTTTATAAAAATGAAAATGCTATTTATATAAATAGTGTTACTGCATTAAAATAAATGTTTCTTATTAAATACTAAAGATAAATACTTACAGTGTTGATAAGACCAAAGATGTGGACAACTTTCTCAGCTGCAGCTGTCACATCAGAACCCATATAATCATACTTAAAGACAAATTTTCTTTCTTAATCCCTAGTGAAAATGACTCAACTATTACATTGTAAATGTATTTAAATATAAAATGTTAGAATAATGCAGTGCTATGCTAAAGTGAAGAGACAAAAAAAAATTAAGTGCTTACTAAGTTTGAGGCATAATCCTAGGGACTTTAAACATTAATTAATGATATTAAAATGAGATAGTTGTGATTATCTTCCTTACATTTATGTATACACTAAAGGTCAAAAAGTGAAGTTTCCAAGAGCACATGATCATTAAAGCTTGGAGTCAGGCCTCAGAATTTTCACTCAGCTACTAAGTCTATTTTATCTACTGTTGTATGCTTCCATCATTTGTCTTCATTCCAATAAAACAGTGTGACTACATATCTTGGATAAACATATATATGCTTTCTAAACACACTGCCCTAGGTACTGCAATGGCGATTAATTTCAATAATGCATCCTCATTCAAGAGAAAAATTATAGTATTTTCTCTGAAATGTTATAGCAAATGATATACACATACATTTCTGTTTGCTGAAAACACAAAAATTCATAGCTTGGGATCTTCAGTAATCTCCAGAAAGTCTGCAGAAGACTCCTGATAGAAATAAATAATGTAATAGAATTCCTCTCTGATATAGATACAAAAGAGATGTTATTTTCCTAACTTGGAGTCCAGACCTTTTAGAAACAGTTCTATGTTTTCCCACTTCTTTGCATGTAACCTTCCTCAATTAACCCTGTTACACATTTACACAATGTAGGATATGTGGTATGAGTGAAGGTGCTCCTTTACAAGGCTAAACATATGAAAAGCAAAAGATAACAGAAGTGAATCCAAATATCAATAGATCAAATACTAAAGGACAAAAAGGAGTACCAAGCTAGCTTTGAAATTTACTGCTTTTGGTCAAAATACACTCTTCAGCTAGTGCTTTCTTCCAGCTGGTTGTCTTCTTGCCTGCCCTGTGTTGTAAAATGGGGTTCTTTTACTGCATTATCAAGGGGAAGGCAAGACTGGGATATCTAGTCCACAGGAAGATCTGCACCACTGTCGCCTTCACACAGGTTAACTTGGAAGACAAAAGCCCTTTGGCTAAGCTAGTGGGAGTTGGCTAAGCTAGTGGGAGTTATCAGGACCACTTACAACAACAGATATGATGAGATCTGCCATCACTGGGGAGGCAATGTCCTGGGTCCCAAGTCTGTTGCTCACATAGCCAAGCTCGAAAAGGCAAAGGCTAAAGAGCTTGCTACTAAACTGGGTTAAATGTACATTGTTGAGTTTTCATTACATAATTAAAACAATACAAATTTTCCATTAAAAAAAAAAAGGAAATCCTGTACACACGAATTTAAAACCCCGAAAACATAAGAACACAGAAATATTAAGAGCTAAAGGATGAGAACATATACCATAAAAATACTAGAAAATAAGCATATGTTATGTTATATGATAGTTATATTAATTAACAGTAGTTACATTGATACACATGTATATTTATTTATACTTTAAGTTCTGGGATACATGTGCAGAATGTGTAGGTTTGTAATACAGGTATACATGTGCCATGGTGGTTTGCTACACCCGTCAACCGGTCATCTACATTAGGTATTTCTCCTAATGCTATCCCTCCCGTATCCCTCCAGTATCCCTCAGCCCCTGACAGGTGCCATTGTGTTATGTTCCTCTCCCTGTGTCCCTGTGTTCTCATTGTTCAACTCCCACTTATTAGTGAGAACATGCAGTGTTTGGTTTTCTGTTCCAGTGTTAGTTTGCTGAGAATGATGGTACAGCTCTATCCATGTTCCTGCAAAGGACATGAACTCATTCTTTCCTATGGCTGCATAGTGTTCCATGGTGTATATGTGCCACATTTTCTTTACCTGGTCTATCATTAGTGGGCATTTGGGTTAGTTCCATGTCTTTGCTATTGTGAATAGTGCTACAATAAACATACTTGTAAATGTGTCTTTATAGTTAAATGATTTACTTAAGATGGGTTAAAGACTTAAATGTAAGACCTTAAACCATAAAACCCTAGAAGAAAACCTAGGCAATGCCATTCAGGACATAGGCATGAGCAAAGCAAAAGAGAATTCAACAGTCTAAAGATAAATCTTAGAAACACAGACCTATTAGAAGGAATTAAAAGCTTTGGAAATGGTAAATATGTGGAGAAAAATAAATACATTCTTTCTTTTCTTAATTTCTTTAAACAACTACTACTCAATTAAAAATTAACTTCTTGTGTAGTTTATGACACATGAGAATTAAAATATATTACAACAAAATAATGACTGATTTAGGTTAAATGAAGCTTTATTGTTTTATGGCTCTTACATTATATATGAGGTAATTCTAGATAATAATAAGAGTGCTAATTGTAACAACTAGAAAAACCACTGTGATGAAGGTTTGGAAACTGAAGATAGCAAAAAATAAAAATAAAAAATAAAATAAAAAAACAAAAGATAAAAATAAATACTGAAAATAACCCAATAACCCATGGGTAGGAAACAAGGAACAAAATAGCAAATAATTGTTGTGAAAAAAAGAACACTAATAACACAGTAGTACTTAACTTACATGTATAGTTACAAGCACTTTTGATAAACATAAATCAACTAAATGTTCTAGTGAAAAGGCAGGGTTTATCTGACTGGATAGGGAGAAACAAAGACTGTCAATCATTTTGTTATTTCCCAGTGTTATACTTTAAAACTAAAGAGAGATAAGTTTAAAGTAAAAAGAGGGGAAATACTAACCATAGGCTATTATTTCAAAAAAACTCTCTGGTTGTTTTTGAAGGATGACTTTTGCATTAAAGTGGTTTCCATTGCTACTGGAATGGTAAGAAGGTATATGGCTAAGTGGGGACAGGAGAGTAGGCTGATGGATTTAATTTTAGCTGTGGCAAAGCATAATTCCAATGCTGTGATCCTGCTTTTTGGTGAAAGAGTATTATTTCTCATGAAATAACAATAATAATAAAAATCTAAATGTCCTGAAAAGACATTTGCTAGTAAAACAGATTAAATTACATTAAACATATTAAATAGATAATATATAAATATTGACATTAAATTGACATCATGTATTTAATGAATATGAAGGAAAACATAAAACAGTTCACAAAATAGCATATATACAATAAAGGTTTATATATATATATATATATATATATATACACATTACATAAAAAACAGAAATATAAACATATAATTTATCACCTTGTCATAAAATTATTTTATTCATCTATATTTTTCTATTTTTAAATAAAAAGTTATGCACATGTTTTGTTTTATGAAGAAAATTTAGAACATTCTGACACTCGTTAAGAGATTTTATCTAAAAATATCAATGATAATTAGCAAATCAGTCATTTTAACTTACTGATAATAGGTCTTACTGAAACTGATTGTGTAAACAATTTCCATAGCAACCTGAATGTTCTTATAAATAATTCTTCTCATTTTTAAAATGCAGAGCCTCTACAAGAGAACTCAAGCAATTACAAAGCATGTAATAATCTTAATATATATAATATTTAGTGCGAAAGATCTCCAGTTGAGTAATAAGTGAAATAGCTTCTTTTAAAATAATAATAGATTTAGGGAAAAAGTTTCATCTAAGAGTTGAAGTGGATCCAGAATATCTGCTACTAGTTATAATCCAGTAGACTGTAGTGTGGTAGTCCTCCTCTAAAAATTTGTACATTATTGCTAGACTTTTATATAAATTTGGTAATCAGTACCTAAATATTGATCTCCCTAGGTCAATGTAAAGACACCATTGATAACATTCTTAATGTCCTGTTTTACTGAGACACTGAGACACAGTTTTGAACAAAGTAAAATATGACTGCACTGCAAACAATAGAAATTTATTTTGCATATTCCTTTTGATTTTAAACAAAAAAAAAACAAAGATAAAATGAAATATATCTATAATGCATACCAAGGCTTTATCCACAATGATTTGTATTTTCAGGGTTCTTTTCAATAGTGCAACATGTGACTCTCTCTGTGAAACAGAGTACATGAATTAAACCAATTTCAAAATTTTTACATTGAAATTATTATGTGCTATATATTTATATATACTATATATGTGTACACACCAACACAGAGGTAAAGTAGATAAAGTTCTATACAAATACAGATGCAGATACATAGATACAGCTATAGCTCCAACAATAGATATAGATGTAGATCATAGGAAAATAAGAGAATGAATGTCTACTTAGTAAATAAGCAAATCAGAGTCCAAATAAAAATTTTAGTAGACAACAGGAAGCTTTAATTCTATACTCTTGATAATATCTTCAAAAAATGAGAGAATTTAATGTTTCCACCCTCTCAAAAATTCATGGATTCTCTGTAGGATGTCACCTTCACCTTCAAGCTAAACAACTTTACCCTAAATGATGTCTCTATTTTCTCATCATTTTTGTACTTATAATTTTTTTGAACTTTGTTGAACATTATGTTCAATAAAATCCATCAGTTTTAAATATAAAGTTATAAGAGTTGCCGTACACTCCTACATATACATTTGTCACAATTAAAATAATGTTTCCAGGGTTCTTTACTGTGTCAATGGACCACGTGATTCAAGACAATAGATAATCTAATTCTTTTTACTATTGGTTAGAATAATCTGTTCTGAAATTTCATATAACTAGAATCATATGACTTGCACTTTTTAAATATCTGGCTTCTTTCACTCAGTATTCATGCATGTTGTGATTACTAGTTGTCCATTAGTTTTTATTGCTAAGTAGTATATTATTTATAGATACATCATAATTTGTTTATACATTCACCTGGTGGTGGTCATTTAGATTACTAACTACACATTTTAGCAACTATAAATGAAGAATCTCTGAGTATACAGGTCTTTCTGCAGTTATGTTTTCTTATTTTTCTTGGTAAATATTTATAAGTAGAATACCTGAGTCATATGGTAATTGTGAGTGTGTAAATAGTAAAAATAAGCCAAATTGCTTTCCTGTTTGATCATTTTCATTCTCAACAAGAATAAATCAATTCCCATTGCTCCATATTCTTGCCTATATTTTGTACTGTCAGTCTTTTTTGTTATATTTATTCTTGTCGGTCTGTATTGATAGCTCATTGAGGTTTCTTTGCCATTCTCTGATGAGTAGTGTTGTTGAACATCTTTCATATGTTTCTGGCCCACTAACTTGTTTTTTCCTAAAGTTTCCATTAGAAATTTTATTTAGCCTTGACGTATAAGTCTATGCCTAATTCATTTTTCTACATGAGTCAAAGTATATTTTATTCTATATGGTAAACAATTATTCTAGCAATATTTGTTGAAAAGATCATTTTTTTACCCTTTGAAAGTCCTGGCACCTTTATGAAAAGTCTACCAATAATATATGGGTCTACTTCTCATCTCTCCATTCTGTTCTCCATCTCTTTTCTTATGCCAATAACACAGTATCAGGAGGGTTTGATTCTCATGGACTAATCTAATTACCTTCCAAAGTCTGACCTCTTAATTCCATCTTTTTGTGGGGAAGTTCCACATGTGGATTTGTAGGGTACATAAGCATGCAGTTTATAGCAGGGGAGAAACAGGGAGTCATTTACATTAATTATGTAAGCTGTAAGTTTCTCATAGATGTTCTTAATTAGGTCAATAAAGTTTTCTTTTTTTTTCTTTTTTTTCAAAATGGAGTCTCCCTCTGTCTCCCAGGCTGGAGTGCAGTGGCATGATCTTAGCTCACTGCAACCTCCGCCTCCCAGGTTTAAGCGATTCTCTTGCCTCAGCATCCCAAATAGCTGGGATTACAGGCGCATGCATCCATACTTGGCTATTTCTTGTATTTTTAGTAGAGACGAGGTTTCACCATGTTGGCCAGGCTGGCCTTGAACTCCTGACCTCAGGTAATTGCCAACCTCAGCCTCCCAAAGTGCTGAGATTACAGACTTAAGCCACCACTCCTGGGCCAATAAAGTTTTCTACTCGTACTTTTTATCATGAATGGATGTGGGATTTTTCCAAATGATTTTTTTCTGGAACTATTGTTAAGATCTCTTGATTTTCTACACGTATCTCTTAAATTGTGTGCTTCAGTTCCTGTTTGGCTGTATTGATTTAAGTAACATGGCCACAAATTTCCATAGATACTGCACTCTTAGAATTCTTGAAAAAGTAAGAATGTTTATACTGCAATGTGAATTTAACTGTGTAAAACATTGTTGAGATACACTACATCCTCTAGTAAGTCCATAGAAATTATTTGACTCATTTGCAAACACTTCATTTTGTCAAAGCCCAACACCAGTCAGTTTTCCTAAACTCATTATTGACTTTCTTTGTGGCCAAGACGCACATAGGATTTTTCATTATTTAATTACAAAGTCTGATATATTCATTTCATTATATCTCAGTGATACAAGTTTTTATCAGAGTTTCTTGAAAATATTATTTCTCATTCAAGTCATCTTTATTTCAATAAACTTTTATTCTTTAATAACTTGGAATGCTTTTCATGCTACTTTATTCATAATAATAATTTTGCTTATCTTGAACTGCCATTGTTAGTTTTTCTTACTGTATTAGAGTTCTCCAGAGAAACAGAATCAATAGGATGTTTATATAAATAGAAAGCTATCTATCATAAGAAATTGGCTTATATGATTATGGAGGTTGACTTTCTCAAAATTAGTAGAGTTGGCCAGCAGGATAGCGAGAGGAAGAGCTGATGCTACAACTGAGGTCTAGAGGCTGTCAGGCTGGAGGCTCAAAAGGACCTGATAATGAAGTTCCTGTTGGAGGAAGGTCAGTCTTTTCGTTCTCTCCAGTATTCAACAGATGAGATGAGACCAACCCACCTTATGGAGGACAATCCACTATACTCAAAGTCCACCAGTGTGAATCACATTTAAAATACCCTCATAGAAACATCCAGAGTGTGAGCAAATATCTGAGCAATGTGGCCCAGCAAAATAGGCACATGAAATTAATCATTACATTATTAGATTTTCTTTCCCATCGGTTTTATATCATTGCTTTCTAAATTTACTTTTTTCTCTATTTCCTTAAACATGACTTTCACATTACAAATTGAGTATATTTAATTTATAAATAAAAAAAGTATATATTTATTTTTATGGGTACAATATAATGCTTTGATACCTGCATACATTATCGAATACTTAAGAGAAATTACATATTCATCACCTCACATATTGTTACTTTTGTGGTGTGAAAAATTCAATGTCCTCTGATAGCATTTCTGAAATATGAATTACATTATTATTAACTATAGTCAGCATACTGTATAATAGACCTGAAATCCTACTCGACCTGTCTAACAGAAACTTTGTACCCTTTGACTAACATCTCTCCACTTTCTTACCTCCAAGCTTTGGTAGCCATCATTCTGTTCTCTAATTCTAACTTTGACTTTTCTAGATTTCATATATAAGTGATATAATGCAACATTTGTCTTTCTGTGCCTGGCCTATTTCAGTAAGCATAAGGTCCTCAAGTTTCCTCCGTGTTGTTGCAAATGACATAATTTCCTCATTTTGTTAAGGCTGAAAAGTATTCCAATATGGACAATGGAAAAGAAGAAATAGATACTGGGCATTTTATTTACCCATTCATCTGTTGATGATTCTTGGCTATTGTAAGTAATGTTAAAATGAAAACGGGTCTCTTGAACACACTTATTTTAAATTCTTTGGATATATGCCCAGAAGTAGAATTGCTGGATTTTATGATAGCTATGTTTTAATTTTTTTGAGAAATTCCATACTGTTTTCCGTAGTGGCTGTACTAAATTATATTTCTACCAACAATGAACAAGAGTTTCCCTTTATCCACATCCTTGTCATCACTAGTTATCTTTTGTCTTTTTCTTAATACCTAGTTTTTAACATGTCTGGGGTGATATCTCATTGTAATTTTAATTTGCATTTCTTGGATGATTGGTGATTTTGTGCATATTTTATATACTTTTTGGCCACTTGTGTGTCTTCTGAGAAATGTCTATACTCAGATACTTTGCCCAATCAGGTTGTTTTCTTGCTGTTGAGTTGTTTCCAACATATTTTGGATATTAGCTCCTTATCAGATTTATAGCTTACTAATATTTTCTGCCACTCATAAAATATGTTGTCACTTTTTTTGTTTTTTGTTGTTGTTTGCTTTTTTTTTTTTTTTTTTTTTCTGTAAAGAACCTTTTTAGTTTGATGCAATTCTCCAAAAACTATTCCCCGGATCAATGTTGCAGTACTTCTCCACTGTGTTTTCCTAATAGTTTACAATTTTAGATATTACCATTATGTCATCAATGCAATTTTTGTTTATTTTTATAATATGTTATGTGGATCCAATTTCATTTTTCTGAATATGAATACGAAGTTTTCCCAAAATAATTTATTGAGGAAACTGTGATTTTCCCATTATATGTTTATGGTAACTTTCTCAAAAATCCATTGACTGTAATTTTGTGGCGATTATTTCTGGGATCCATTCTGTTCCATTGGTTAATCAGTCTGTTTTTATGATGGTACCATGAAGGTTTGATTACCATAGCTTTGTAATATGTTTTGAAACAAGCAGTGTGATGTCTCCAGCATTGTCTTTTGGGCTCAAGATTTCTTTGATGATTTCAGATCCTTTTGTTTTACTATAAAAATTTTAGCCTTGTTTTTTTCCATTCTGTGAAAAACGTCCTTGTAATTTTGATAGGGGTTACACTGAATCTGTAGGCTGCTTAGGGTATCATTGAGATTTTAACATATTAATTCTTCCAATCCATAAATAAGGAATATCTCTCCAATTATTTGTATCTTCTTCAATTTCTTTCATTAATGTTTTATAATTTCCAGCACACAGATCTTTCACATCCTAGGATAAATTTATTCTCAAGTATTTTAATTTTTGGACACTATTAATAAGAGGCTAATTTTTAAATCTCTTTTTCTGCACAGTTTGTTGTTAGTGCATACAAACACTACTGATATTTGTATTCTGTTTTTATATTCTGCATCTTTACTGAATTAGTTTATTAATTCTATCTGTTTTTTGGGGGAGTCCTTAATTTTAAATTATATTAATTTAAAATTATAAATCATATATAATTTTGTATATACTTCATTAAAATGTATACAAAGTTTTATTTGTAGATAGATAAAAATTTATAATATATCCATAAAACATATATAATTTTAGATATGATATTATGTCCTTTACAAAGAGTCCATTTCACTTCTTCCTTTCCTATTAGAATGAACTTTAAATTTTTTCTTGCCTAATTGTGACCAGAAATGATATTATGTTGGAACAAAGTGAACAGTGTGGATATCCTTGTCTTGTTTCTGATCTCAGAAAAAAAATCTTTCAACCCTTCACTATTGGTTATGATGTTAGCACTGTGTTTGTCATGCACAGCCTTTATTGAATGGAGAAACATTCCTTCTATACTTAATTTGATCAGAGGAGTTTATAAAAGGATGAAGAAATTTGTCAAATGCTTTCTATGCAACTTTTAAGATAATTATAGGGTTTCTGTACTTCATTCTGTTGGTGTGTTATATAAACTCATTTCTGTTGTGAAACATTCTTGTATCTTAGGAATAAATCCCACTTGTTCACAGTGGATGAGCCTTTTAATATATTGTTAAATCTGGTTTGCCAGTATTTTGTTGAGGATTTACACATCCATGTTTATAGGACTAGTGGCCTGTAGTTTTTTGTTTTGTTTTATTTTTTTGGGTGTTTTTTAGGCAGAGTCTTGTTCTGTCATCCAGACTGGAGTGCAGCGGTGCAATCTCGGCTCACTGAAACCTCTGCCTCCTGAGTTCAAGTGATTCTCCTACCTCAGTCTCCGTAATAGCTGGGGTTACTGGTGCCCACCATCATGCCCAGCTAATTTTTGTATTTTTAGTAGAGACAGAGTTTCACCATGTTGGCCAGGCTGATCTCAAACTCCTGACCTCAGGTGATCCACCCTCCAAAGCCTCCCGAAGTGCTGAGATTTCAGGCAGGAGCCACCGCACTCAGCCTACAGTTTTTATTCTCTGCAATGTCCTTCTCTGGCTTTGGTTTCAGGTTATATATATATATATATATATATGTACCAAATATTTTATCCAGTCTATCACTGATGGACATTTAGGTTGGTACCATGTCTTAGCTATTGTGAATAGTGCTGCAATAAACTTACACATGCATGTATTTCTCTAATGGAATGATTTATATTCCTTTGGGTATATACCTAGTAATGGGATTGCTGGATCTAATGGTATTTCTGTCCTTAGGTCTTTGAGGAATTGCCACACTGTCTTCCACAATGGTTGAACTAATTTACATTACAACCAACAGTGTATAAAGCTTCCTTTTTCTCCACAATCTCACCAGCATCTGTTGTATTTTGACTTCTTAATAAAAAACATTCTGACTGGTTTGAGGTGGTATCTCATTGTGGTTTTGATTTACATTTCTCTAATGATCAGCGATGCGGAACTTTTTTCGTATGATTGTTGGTCGCACATATGTCTTCTTTTAAAAAATATTTGTTCATGTCCTTTGCCCACATTTTTAGGGTACTGTTTGTTTTTTTCTTGTAAATTTGTTTAAGTTCCTTATATATGCTCGATATTAGTCCTGTGGGTAACCCCTCATATAGGCACTGAGGGGTGAGAGCTAAGCAGAATGCTGGCACAGTCAGGGCTTGAGGAATATCTCAGTTTATACTGTTACTACTCAGCTATTTCCTTCTATATAATCCTTTATATAATCATATATTAGTTTATAGAATTAGGGCTTGAAGAATCCCTTTATATAACCCTCTATATATAATCATATAATAGTTGATAGTATGAATGCCTAAAGAATATTTCCCTACATATATATGTAATTATATCATAGTTCATAATCAGAGGAATGCCTAGAGTGGACACAGTACAGAGCATGAATTAAGGAATAGCAGCTTATAGTCGGAGGAATGTCTATAGCAGACACAGTGCAGAGCATGATTTAAGGAAAAAACAGTTATAGCAGGCCAAGAATCCATGGCCCAGGTGGCAACGTTCAGTATCGTAAAGATACCCACTGTATGGCAGGCTTGGGGCAAGAGCCACTCCTCCTGATGAAGGAGTTGTAGGACCTTGCTCCAGTTCTTGTGGAAGGCTGCCTTCAGACTGGCAATCCACCTTGGTGACTGTGGACTTTATCAGCTCTTGCTACTGTGCTGCTCGAAAAGTATCTTCCCACAGAACTCATTGGAAGCTGCCAGAAGGTGGCAGTAGCCCTGACAGCTCTGTCATTACTGTGTGGCTTAAAGCATCCCCCCATAAATCTTATAAATAGTTTGACCATAGATAGAAGAATTGCACACTGCACCCTCTTCACTGCGCACAGCCAACCTTCAAGCCTCGGTGACCTAATGGGGGTGGACCCCTTACTGCACACAGCCTTTGCCTTTATGGGAACGGGCCCCTTGCTGTGCACTGTCCACCTCCTAGCCTAGGTCACCTAATGGGGGTGGACCCCTTGTTTCATTGCTCACGACCCTATCACTATCCTTAAAGATGATTTCACTCACTGCCCTGCCCCCTAACCTATACATAATAGATACTCATGCTTCTGGACATTTGGGGCCTCACCTGACTCCACTCATAGGTGGCCTGGCCCCTCAAGGCCAGCTGCATTTTCCTTGTAACTCTGTGTCCTGTCTCTTTATTTCTCAGATCCTGTGCCTCAGCACAGCATAAGGCACACCCCACGACCCTGTGGGCCTTCAGCTCTACAAGACCTTTGTCAGATGCAAAGTTTGTAAAAATTTTCTCTCCTTCTGCAGGTTATCTGTTTACTCTGTTCATAGTTTCTTTTGCTGTGCAAAAATTCTTAGCTTAATTATATCTCTTTTGTCAATTTTTTCTTTTGTTTCAATTGCTTTTGCCATCTTCATCATGAAATCTTTGCCCATGCCTGTGTCCTGAATGGTATTGCCTAGGCTGTCTTCCAGGGTTTTTAGTTTTGAGTTTTACATTTAAGTCTTTAATTCATCATCAGTTAATTTTTACATATGGTATAAGGAAGGAGTCCAGTTTCAATCTTCTGCATATGGCTTGCCAGTTCTCCCAGCACCATTTATCGAACAGGAAATCCTTTCCCCATTGCTTTGGTCAACTTTGCTGAAGATCAGATAGTTGTAGGTGATAGTCTCATTTCTGAATTCTCTGTGCTGTTCCATTGGCCTGCCTGTCTGTTTTTGTGCCAGTAGTATGCTGTTTGTTAAACAGGGCTGTAACCCTGCAGTATATAGTTCAAAGTCAGGCAGCATGATTTCTTCAGCTTTGCTCTTTTTGCCTAGGATTGCCTTGGCTATTTAGTCCCTTTCTGGTTGCATATGAATATTAAAATACTTTTGTTTAGTTCTGTGAAGAATGTCAATGCTAGCTTAAGGGAAATAGCATTGAATCTATACATAGCTTTAGGCAGTATGGTCACTTTCACAATATTGATTCTTCCTATCCATGAGCATGGAATGTTTTTCCATTTGTGTCATCTGATTTCTATGAGCAGTGTTTTGTAGTTCCCCTTTTAGAGATCGTTCACCTCCCTGATTAGCTGTATTCCTAGATATTTTATTATTTTTGTGGCCATTGTGAATTGGAGTAGCTTCCTGATTTGGCTCTTTTGACTGTTAACTAGTTTGACTATTGTTGGTATATAGGAATGCTAGTAATTTTTGCACATTGATTTTGAATCCTGAGACTTTGCTGAAGTTGTTTATCAGTTTAAAAAGGTTATTGGCTGAAACTATGAGGATTTCTAGATACAGGATCATGTTGTCTACAAAGAGGGATAGTTTGACTTCCTCTCTTTCTATTTGGATGCTCTTTATTTCTTTATCTTGCCTGATTGTCATGGCCAAAGCTTTCAATACTATGTTGAAAAGGACCAGTGAGAGAGGACATCCTTGTCTTGTGCCAGTTTACAAGGGGAATGCTTCTAGCTTTTGTCCATTCAGTATGATGCTGGCTATGGGTTTGTCACATACTGCTCTTATTATTTTGAGGTATGTTTCTTCAATATCTCATTTATTAAGAAATTTTTAACATGAAGAGATGTTGAATTTTATTGAAAGTCTTTTCTGGAGCTATTGAGATAATCATGTATTTTTTGTCTTAGTTCTGTTTATGTGATGAACTACATTTACTTATTTGTGTATGTTGAGCATGCCAGGGATAAATCCTAATTGATTGTGATGGATAAGCTTTTTGATTTGCTGCCGAATTCACTTTGCCAGTATTTTGTTGAGGAGTTTTACATCAATATTTACCATGTTTATTCACCTGAAGTTTTCTTTTTTGGTTTTATCTCTGCCAGGTTTTCATATCAGGTATATTTACAGTTTATATATAGATGTGATGGATCTCATGTATATATATGAATATACATGAGAAACAGACCAGTAGATTCCACACCAGCATTTAGCACTAGACAATGACGTTGTGCTCTGTTTTTATTTTAGTTTTTCTTTATATATGTGTACATTCGTTTTTAATAGATTTGCTAGCCAATACTATTTAATTTTTAAATGATAAATGCAACATAATTGGTAAAATGTGCATTATTCTCTTAATATCAGAGTATTTCCACGAATATAGTCCTTTAAAAAAATCTGTACATCCATAAATCTACATTTATAAATATGTATATGAAAACAATTAGAACAAATACTCAAAAATTCTCAAAAATCACCTTATTTTTAGATAATAAAGTTTGGGACAATTTATAGTGCATTGTATTGCCTCTCTTCTACCTTTAAATTTTCTGTCAAAATAATACTTTTTATAAGAAATATACTGGCAAAAAATGCTTACAAATTGCTTTCTGTGACATTTGAAACAATTTTATTAGTAGAATGCATATCCAGTAAAAAAATGCCATTGAATATATATGCATAAAATTCTTGCAATTAGGGGAGACGTGTTGTAAAAATTGTGATAACTTTTAAATTATGCATTTATACCTATTATATATTTCAAATAGTATATGAATAAACACATAATATTTTTAAATAAACACATCACAGAGAAAAAGTTTTTCAACAGCACTTTAAATTTGTTTTTCAAATGTTACAAATTTCAAAATTCAGTGTGAATAAGTTTATCAAAAGTAACACAGATGAAGATCTCATTAAAGTAATTACTCACTTCTGATTTCACATAAGTCCTGTAGAACTGACCCACAGATGGAGTCACAGGGAACTCTTCTTGCAAAGGGGAATCGTCAATTTTATTACTCTTTACTTGATAAATCACATGCCCATGTAAAGCTGCATATTCCAGTGGCTCAGTTCCATAACTGACGTTCTCAAGCTGCAATAAACCACTGACAATTAAAATCCCAAAAAAAAGAAATAAAAAGTCAGTATACATTCCCCTTTAGAAATTTAAATCAATGCTAAATAAAAATATTTAAAATAAATTTGATAGTAATCTTGCAGCCTAATGTCTAAGGATCATCCCATTTTACTTGGATTACTTTTCTTTTTCTTAATAATCAAGGAAGTAGTTATAATATTCTTCTTGCTAGGAAAAGAAAAATATATAAATTCAGGTTAAATGTCTATTTATAAGAAGATTATCCTAAACATTCTATAATTTTTTTACTCCCCAAAGTTATGGTTTTGTCATTTTTTAGGAAATTATCTAACTTTGTAATTAAAAAAAATTGTTTAAAATTAACAAATTAAAATTGTCATTATTGTGTACAATATATTGTTTTGAAAAGTGTATACATTATGGAATGACTAATTAGAGCTAACTAACATATGCATTAACTTACATAACAATTTTTTTTTGTAGTGAGAACACAAAATATACTCCTTGCAACTTTCAAATATAAATACATTGTTATTAACAACAATCACCATGTTGTAAAATAAATCTCTTAAATATATTCCTGCTATACAGATGAAACTGTCTATCATTTGACCATCATCTTCACCAACCCCAGCACCTGGTAACCACCATTCTACTTTATTTCTGCAAGTTCGGCTTTTTTAGATTTCATATGTAAGTGAGAGCTTGCTGTATTTGCGTTTCTGTGCCTGGCTTCACATAACGTAATGATTCATGTTGTTGCACATGATTGAATTCCCATTATTAAAGGCTGAATAGGCAATAGTCTATCTAAAAATGAAGGGTCAAAAATAATCACATTTACATTAGCTACCACAAATAAAATACATACAAATATATTTAACTAAGAAACTGAAAGACCTATATACACTGAAAAGCATAACACATTGATGAAAAAAATAAGAAGGCAAAAATACAGTCATCCCTCGATATTGGTTGGAGATTGATTCCAGGACTCTGTGCAGATACCAAAACTTGTGCATACTCAAGTCCCTTATATAAAACAACATAGTATTTGCATATAACTTAATGCAAATCTTCTGTATACTTTAAATAATCTCTAAATTACTTGTAATACCTAGTGCAATGTAAATGCTATGTAAATATTTGTTATGTTTCAATAATTGTCTATATTATTATTTTTATTGTTTTTTAGCATTTTTATTCCAAAATTGATTGATTCCATGATTGTACAACTCCACAGATATGGTGAACTGACATTAAAAGTTCCCATGTTAGTCATTGGAGGAATTAAAATCATTAAAATGTATATACTACCTAAAATCTACAGATTCAATGCAATTTCTATCACAAGTCCAATGTCATTTTCACAGAAATAGAAGAAAACTGAATTTTAACTTTTATTTTAGGTTTGGGGTATATGTGCATGTTTTTATGTAGGTAAACTTATGTTACAAGGATTTGTTGCACAGATTATTTCATCATCCAAGTATTAAGCCTAGTACTCAATAGTTATTTTTTTTCTGCTTCTCTCCCTCCTCCCACCCTCCACCCTCAAATGGATCCCAATATTTGTTGTTTGCATCTTTGTGCTCATGAGTTATCATTTAGCTCCCACTTATAAGTGAGAACATACGATTTTTGGTTTTCTGCTTGCTAAGCATAATGGCCCCCAGCTCCATTAGTGTTTCTGCAAAAGGCATGATCTTGTTCTTTTTTACAGTTGTGTAGTGTTCCATGGCATATATGTATCACATTTTTAAATCAAATCTGTCCCTGATGGGCATTTAAGTTGATTCCATATCTTTACTAAATAGTGCTGCAGTTAACATACATATAAATAGAATCCCATTTTAAAGGCATCTATGCCACATTTTCTTTACTCATTAACCAGTTAACAAGCATTTTAGGTTGATTCTTTATTGGGTTTTTCTGTATGATGCTGCAATAAACAGAGGATTGCAGATGTTTCTTTGACATACTACTTTCAAATTTTTTGATGGTTTTTGGGTTTATTGGACTATATAATTCTAATTTTTTTTTAGGAACATTGACACCATTTTCTGTAATGGCTGTATCAATTAATAAAATGAACAACAGTGTGCAAGAGTTTTATATTCTCCACATTCTCTCCAATACTTGTTATCTTTTATATTTTTGGTAATATCCATTTTAATACGTCTGAAATGACATAATATTTTGGCTTTAATTTGCATTTCTGTAATAACTAGTGGTGTAGGACATATTTTCAAATATCCGCTGGCCTTTTGTATGTCTGCTGAGAAATGTCTATTCATCTATTTCACCATTTTCTAATAAAGTTTTCTTTTTTATTTACTTATTAATGCATTGTGTTCCTTATATATTTCAGATAATATCCTTTCATCAGATGCATGACTTACAAATATATTCTCCCATTTAATTGCTTGTACTTTCTTTCCATTGATTTTGTCCTTTTCTGTGTAGATGCTTTT
Organism: Sapajus apella; assembly: GCF_009761245.1. Classification (NCBI taxonomy): domain Eukaryota; kingdom Metazoa; phylum Chordata; class Mammalia; order Primates; family Cebidae; genus Sapajus; species Sapajus apella. The sequence continues at coordinate 4,340,695 of NW_022436961.1, forward strand.
CAGTTTGCTATCAACCCCTTATTTTTGCTTTTTTGCCTGTGCTTTTGGAATCATATCAAATAAATCATTGTCCAAACCAATGTCATGGAGTTTTCTTGTCTGTTAAGTTGTAGTAGTTTCAAGTCTTACATTTAAGTCTTTATTCCAAGTTGTTTTTTGTTCAAGATGTGAGATAAGGGTCTAATTTCATTTTTTTGTGCATGGATATCCAATTTTCTCAATATCATTTATTGAAGATATTGTCCTTTTCCCATTAGGTGTTCTTGGCACCTTTGTTGAAAGTCAACAGACCGTAAAAGCATAAATTTATTTCTGGGCTCTCTATTGTGGTCCATGTATTTGTGTACCATGCTTTTTTATTACTGTAGCATTTTAGTTTATCTTGAAGTGAGGTAGAGTGATGCTTCCAGTTTTGTTTGCTTTGCTCAATATAGATTTGGCTATTCCAGTTGTATTTTGGTTTCATAAAAATTTTAATGTTCGCTGCAGCACCATTTATAATAGCAAAGATATGGAATCAACTTAAGTGCCCACCAGTAAAAGACTGGATTAAAAAAAAGAAAATGTACATATACACCATAGAATACTATGCAGCCATTAAAAAGAACAAGATCATGTCTTTTTCAGGAATGTGACTGGAGATGGGGGTCACTATCCTTAGCAAACTAAGGCAAAAACAGAAAACCAAATATCACATGTTCTCACTTATAAGTGAGAGCTAAATAATGACAACTCATGAACACAAAGAAGGGAACAACAGACACTGGGGTCTACTTGAGGGTGGGAGGTGGGCAAAGGGAGAAAAGCAGAAAAAAATAACTATTGAGTACTAGGCTTAATACCTGGGAAATGAAATAATCTGTGCAACAAACCTTTGTGACATGAGTTTACCTATATAACAAACCTTCACATGTACCCCAAAACTAAAATATAAGTTAAAACTCAGAATTTTCTTCTATTTCTATGAAAATGACAGTGGAATTGTGAAAGAAATTGCATCCAATCTGTAGATCATTTTAGGTAGTACATACATTTTAATAATTTTAATTCCTCCAACAATTAACATGAGAACTTTCAGAGTCAGTTCACCATATCTGTGGAGTTGTGCATTCCTAGAATCAATCAATTTTGGAAAAAAAACGCTAAAAACAATAAAAAATAACAGTATAGACAATCATTGAAACATACAGCACAAGAAATATTTACATAGCATTTACATTGCATTAGGTATTATAAGTAATTTAGAGATTCTTTAAAGTATAAAGAGGATCTGTATTAAGTTTTATGCAAATACTATGTTATTTTGTATAAGGGACTTGAACATGCATAAATCTTAGTATCTGCAGAGTCCTGGAATCAATCTCCCACCAATACCAAGGGATGACTATATTTCTGTCTCCTCATTTTTTAATCAATGTTTTATACTTTGCAGTGTGTAAGTGTTTCAGTTTCTTAGTTAAATATATTTGTATGTATTGTGTTTGTGGTAGCTAATGTAAATGGGATTATTTTCTACATTTCTTTTTCAGATATACTATTGTTAGTACATAGAAATACTATTGATTTTTATGTTGGTTTTATATGCTGTAACTTTATTGAATTTGTTTATTCTAGGAGTTTATTTGGTTAAATTTAAGAGTTTTCTATATGTGAAATTATATCATCTGCAAACAGAGTCAATATCACTTTTTCCTTTCCAATTTGGACACTTTTTATTTCTTTCTTTTCCTAATTGTTCTGGCCAAGATTTAGTATTATGTTGAATAGAAGTGGAGAGCAAGGGCATCTTTTCCCTGCACTAGATCTTAGAGCAAAATTTTTCAATTTGTCACCATTGGGTAAGATGCTAGCTGTAGATTTGTCACATACGCCTTTTATTGTGTTGTGGTTCATTCTTTCTAAACCTAATTTGTTAAGAGTTTTTGTCATGATAGGATTGTACTATGTGTTTCTCACATTGCTGTAAAGGAATACTTGAGACTGGTTAATTTATAAGAAAAGATGTTTAACAGGATCATGGTTCCATAAGCTGTACAGGAAGCATGACAATATGTGCTTCTGGGGAGACCTAAAGAAGCTTTACTCATAAAATAAGGCCAAATGGGAATAGGTATTTCAAATAGCATGAGTAGAAGCAAGAGAGAGTGGAGGAGGTGCTACACACCTTTCAACAGATCATGCAAGATCTCACTCACTATCACAAGAACAGCACTGAAGATTTGGTGCTAAACCACTCATGAGAAATCCACCCCCAGCATCTAATCACCTCCCACTAGACCTCATCTCCAACATTAAGGATTACAACTTGACATGAGATTTGGGCGGGGACACAGATTCAAAACATGTCAAAGATGTCGATGTTTGTCAAATTATTTTTTCTGCATTAAAGAACGTATGGGTTTTGTCCTTCAGTCTGTTAATGTGGTGTATCACATGTACTGATTTGCAAATGCTGAACCATCCTTGCATTCCAGGGATAAATCTCACTTGATCAAGATGAATATTTATTTTAGTCTGTTATTGAATTCAGTTTTCTAATATTTAGTTGAGGATTTTCACATCTGTGTTCATCAGGGATATTGCCTTGTAATTTTCTCTCTCTCTCTCTCTTTTTTTTTTTTTTTTTTTTGAGATGGAATCTCTCTCTGTTGCCCAGGCTGAAATACGTGGCACAATCTCAGCACACTGCAGCCTCTCCCTCCCAGGTTCAAATGATTCTCCTGCCTTAGCTTCCCAAGTAGCTAGGGTTACAGGTGCCCACTGCCCAACACCATGCCCAGCTAATTTTTGTATCTTTAGTAGAGCTAGAGTTTCACATTGTTGGCCAGGCTGGTCTCCAATTCCTCATCTCAGGTGACCCACCTGCCTTGGCCTCTGAAAGTGCTAGGATTACAGGAATGAGCCACTGTGCCCAGCTAATTTTCTCTTCTTGTAGTGTTGTTGTCTGGTTTTGGTATCAGGTTATGGGTATCCTTGGAAAAAGACAAAATTTTATATGTTTTTCTGTCTATTTAGCATTTAGGAATGATTCTGGTTCTACTGTGGTTAAGAAATGTGAATATTCTTTATAATAGTTGGAGCTTTTTCTGCATAAATTGTATGATTACAAGCTTGGAATAGAGACAAAACTAATAGGAGGGATGATAAGATAAAGAGGAGAAGTAAAAGAATATGTATGAAAAGAAAAACAATTAAAATTTATATTTCCTGGTCTTCACTCTACCCTTACAGAAGTTTTTGAAAATTATGGACTCACATATAATCTTCAAACATGTAAACTTGGCAAAATATAATTACCTGAGTCCAGAACAGATGCTTAGTGTCACAGCTGATTTTGGAATCTCTGCAGCATATCCTTGATAAAAGCAATGACCCTATTATGAGTACAGGAAGATATATTCACAAATGATTTACTTAATCCTTACTTCCTAGTTATCATCAAACATCCAGAATAAGCAGTTATCATATTATTATCCATCCAATATTTAATTTTCTTTTTATCTATCTGCAATGTCTTGCTCATTTAATCTTCTATCTATAAATAAGCATGACTCCCACTTTCTCCCCAAAATGATCATGCTATAATACTACATTTTGATAATTTTCTTAATTGCTTTTTTTCCTCAGCCATGCTTTCTCAAAATATGGTCTTTAGCTAATAATTCCTTATAAATTAGAGCATTCATTAGAGTGCAACTGTGAACTTTAACTTCTTTTTCTGTTATCTCATGTATGCCCACCATTGATACTGCTATTGTCCACATTACACTACCAGCCTACCATCCAAGGAGACAGAGAGTTCACTCATATCTGGCTCACTGCTGCTAGTACTGTTATCTGAGAAAGCAAGCCAGAGGCCAAAGCATCAGCCCATCTCAAATTGGTAACACTTAAGCCAGCATACTCCCCTCTCTTGTGCGCAAGGAAAGGCACATTCAGTCCACTGATGTTTCCACAGTGTCTGAAAGACTGGCCAACACGGCATCTTGGACCCCAGAAAAATCCATTAATAACTGCACCCTAAGTCAGTGAGGACATCATGGGTATCACTCACACTATATATAGCCAAAGAAATAACACAGACACTACATTATGGCATTCACTGAAAATCAAAGCCAGAGTATACAATCCAATGAACAGCATATATACATTTCCAAGAAAAAGTCCTTCTCTATGACAGAAAATTCAAAAAATTAAAAGAAGCAGCTACTGTCTTAGATGCACACATGTCAATGTAGGGACAGAAAAAAAAAACATGAAAAGGCAATAAAATATGACACCTCCAAAAAATGCAATAATTTTCCAGCAACTGATCTCAATCAAAAAATAATTCACAAAATCCTGGATAATGAAATCAAAATACTAATTTTAAGAAAATTCAAATACTGATTTTAAGGAGCTACAAGAGAATTTAGAAAAACTGACACAGAGAAGAAAACAATTCAGAATATGAACAAGAAGTTTACCAAAGAGATAGATACTTTTTAAAAGAATCAAACAGAAACTCTAGAACTGAAAAATTTATTGAATGAAATACAAAATACATTTGAAAGTTCCAATAAATGACTCAATTAGGAAGAAGAAAGCATCTCAGAACTTGAGGACAGGTCTTTTGAAATAATCCAGTCAGACAAAAAGAAATATGAAAGAATATTAAAGAATGAATAAAGTCTCTGTCATGTTTAGAACAACACAAAGCAAACAAATATTCAAATGATTGGTGTTCCATAGGGTGAAAAGAGATAAAATGGGTTAGAAAAGCCTATTTAACAAATCAATAGATGGAAACTTCCCAAATCTAGCAAGAAGTATGAGGATTCACATATAAGAAGCTGAAAAAGCTCAGAGATCCCCAAATAGACATAATGCACCAAATCACAACAATGGACAATAAAAGAAAAAGAAAAAAAACAAAGAATATACAAACCAGCGATTACAATCCAAGATGGCCATCTAGGAACAGCTCAGGCTTGCAGCTCCCAGGGAAAGCGTGGAGGGTGAGTGGACGCAGCTTTTTTATTACCCACAGACTAGGAAATTCCCAGGCAGAGGAGCCTCACAGGTCACAAGTGTGGCTGTTTCGGCCAGCGCAGCTGTGTCGGCCGGCACAGCTGCTTTGTCCCACGTGGCTGCTTTGTCAGCGCCCCAGTGCAGTGGTTCTCCATACAAAATACACTGGCCCAGGTGCCCTTTTGGCTAGCAATTAGAGCCACGGGAAGTCGCGCATTCATCTGTTTAAAAAGGGGACAGAACAGGGAACCAGGACAGTAGATTCCAGGGCAAAAAACGTGCCACGAATCTCAGTGCCACTGTTTAAGCCAGCGCAGTGAGTTGCTGCACGGGAAAACACACAGATCCCAGCGCCTGTTGAACAGGCGACTGGAACACCAACTTAAAAAAAAAAAAGGCTCTGAGGCAGGGAGCCAGGCAATCAGGCTTGGCTGGTACCCACCCCCACAAAAGAACAGCAATCAGAAACTCTCTGGATTGAGAGTTTCACAGCAAGCGTAGCTGGACCCAGGATGGTCCAGCTCTGTGACGGAGGGGCGTCCGCCATTACCAAGGCACTCCAAAACTAAGGAGGTAGTCAGCCAATGCTGACACAGCACACCATTGCCAAGGCAACCTGCCATTGCTGAGACAGCCCGCCATTGCCAAGGCAACCCGCCACTACAGAGAGAGTCCACATTAACAGAGGTGGGCCACCATTGCCGAGGCAGTTCTAACTACACTCATATAAACAGGACTGCAGGGAACTTCACTCTGCAACTGGGCAGAGCCCACCGCAGCTCAGCAAAACCTCTACAGGCAGACAGTGACTAGGCTGCCTCCTTGCTGGGCAGGGCAGCTCTGAAGGAGAAAAAAAGAGAAGGCAGGAGCACAACGGAAACTCATAAATAAAGCCCTAAATCCCTGGGACAGAGCACCTGGAACAAAAAGCGGTTTATGAGTTCTGCTGCAGCAGACATAAACGTACCTGCCCAGAAGCTCTGAATGAACAACGGAGCTCACAGCTCAGCATTTGAGCTCCTATAAAGAACAGACTGTCTCCTCAAGAGCTCCCTGACCACTGTATATCCAAAGAGCCACCTCATAAAGGAGAGAGCAGACTGACACTTGGTGGGTATCCTTCTGGGACAAAGATAGCAGAAGAAGAAAACTGGTAGCAACCCTTACTGTTCTGCAGCTGCTGCAGGTGATCCCCAGGCAAGCAGGGCCTGGAGCGGAACTCAGCAGACCTACATCAAAGGGGTCAGATTGTTAGAAGGAAAACTAAGAAACAGACATAACCTCATCAAAAACAAACAGAATGTCCACTCAGAGATCCAATCTGAAAGCCAGCAACTACAAAGACAACAGGTGGATAAATCCATAAAGATGGGAAGAAACCAGTGCAAAAAGGATGAAAACATCCGAAACCAGAACATCTCTCCTCCTACAAGGGATCACAACTCCTCACCAGCAAGGGAACAAGGTTGGATGGAGAACAAGTGTGATGAAATGACAGAATCAGACTTCAGAAGGTGGGTAGTAAGAAACTTCTGTGAACTAAAAGAACGTGTTCTAACCCAATGCAAAGAAACTAAGAACCTTGAAAAAATATTTGACGAAATGCTAACGAGAATGGACAAAACAGAAAGGAATATAAGTGAATTGATGGAGCTGAAAAACACAATACGAGAACTTCAAGAAGCATGCACAACCTTCAACAGCCGAATTGACCAAGCAGAAGAAAGGATATCAGAGGTCAAAGATCAACTCAATGAAATAAAATGGGAATGCAAGAATAGAGAAAAAAGGATAAAAAGGAATGAACAAAGTCTCCAAGAAATGTGGGACTATGTGAAAAGACCTAATCTACGTTTGATAGGCGTACCTGAATGTGACGAAGAGAATGAATCCAAGCTGGAAAATACTCTTCAGGATATTATCCAGGAAAACTTCCCCAACCTAGCAAGGCAGGCCAATATTGAAGTCCAGGAAATACAGAGAACACCATAAAGATTTTCGTCAAGAAGAGCAGCCCCAAGGCACATAATCGTCAGATTCACCAGGGTTGAGATGAAGGAGAAAATACTAAGGGCAGCCAGAGAGAAAGATCGGGTTACCAACAAAGAGAAGCCCATAAGACTCACAGCAGATCTCTCAGCAGAAACCCTATAAGCCAGAAGAGAGTGGGGGCCAATATTCAACATCCTTAAAGAAAAATCTTTCAACCCAGAATCTCCTATCCAGCCAAACTAAGCTTCATAAGTGAAGGAAAAATAAAATCCTTTAGGAACATGCAAGTGCTCAGAGATTTCATTACCACCAGACCTGCTTTACAAGAGCTCCTGAAAGAGGCTCTACACACATAAAGGAACAACAAGTACCAGCCACTCCAAAAACATGCCAAATGGTAAACACAATGAAGAATCTGCATCAACGAATGGGCAAAACAGCCAGCTAGCACCAAAATGGCAGTATCAAATTCACACATAATAATATTAACCCTAAATGTAAATGGACTAAATGCCCCAATCAAAAGACACAGACTGGCAAATTGGATAAAAAGCCAAAACCCATCAGTGTGCTGTATCCAGGAAACCCATCTCACATGCAAGGACACACAAAGACTCAAAATAAAGGGATAGAGAAAGATTTACCAAGCAAATGGAGAGCAAAAAAAAAGCAGGAGTTGCAATTCTCATCTCTGATAAATTAGACTTTAAAGCAAAAAAGATCGAAAAAGACAAAGAGGGACATTACATAATGGTAAAAGGATCAATGCAATAAGAAGAGCTAACGATCCTAAATATATACGCACCCAATACAGGAGCACCCAGATACATAAGGCAAGTTCTTAATGACTTACAAAGAGACTCAGACACCCACACAATTATAGTGGGAGACTTTAACACCCCATTGTCAATATTAGACAGATCAACCAGACAGAAAATTAACAAGGATATCCAGGACTTGAACTCAGACCTGGACCAAGCAAACCTAATAGACATTTACAGAACTCTCCACCCCAAATCCACAGAATATACATTCTTCTCAGCACCACATCACAGCTACTCTAAAATTGACCACATAATTGGAAGTAAATCACTCCTCAGCAAATGCAAAAGAACGGAAATCATAACAAACAGTCTCTCAAACCACAGTGCAATCAAGCTAGAACTCAGAATTCAAAACTAACCCAGGACCACACAGCTTCATGGAAACTGAACAACTTGCTCTTGAATGTTGCCTGGATAAACAATGAAATGAAGGCAGAAATAAAGATGTTCTTCAAAACCAACGAGAATGAAGACACAACATACCAAAATCTCTGGGACACATTTAAAGCAGTATCTAGAGGAAAATATATAGCAATAAGTGCCCACATGAGAAGCAAGGAGAGATCAAAAATTGACACCCTATCGTGAAAACTGAAGGAGCTAGAGGAGCAAGATCAAAAAAACTCAAAACCTA
>NW_022436961.1:4349254-4349860 GCF_009761245.1 Sapajus apella
AAGGTCTGAAGATGAGGCAGCAATTAAGAGCTTACCACCCAAAAAAAAGCCCAGGTCCAGACGGGTTCACAGGCGAATTCTACCAGACATACAAAGAGGAGCTGGTACCATTCCTTCTGAAACTATTCCAAACAATACAAAAAGAAGGAATTCTTCCCAAATCATTTTATGAGACCAACATCATCCTGATTCCAAACCCTGGCAGAGACTCAACAAGAAAAGAAAACTTCAGGCCAATATCCATGATGAACATACACGCAAAAATCTTCAACAAAATACTGGCAAGCCGATTGCAACAGCACATCAAAAAGCTTATCCACCATGATCAAGTAAGCTTCATCCCGGGGATGCAAGGCTGGTTCAACATACGCAAGTCTATAACTTAATTCACCACATTAACAGAACCAAGGTAAAAACCACATGATTATCTCAATTGATGCAGAGACAGCCTTTGACAAAATTCAACAGCACTTTATGCTAAAAACCCTCAATACGCTAGGTATTGACAGAACGTATCTCAATATAATAAAAGCTATTTATGACAAACCAAAAGCCAATGTCATCCTGAATGGGCAAAAACTGGAAGCATTCCCCTTGAAATGTGGC
>NW_022436961.1:4349960-4397489 GCF_009761245.1 Sapajus apella
TATACAGCAATAACAGACTTAAAGAGAGCCAAATCAAGAACGAACTGCCATTCACAATTGCCACAAAGAGAATAAAATACCTAGGTATACAACTAACAAGGAACGTAAAGGACCTCTTCAAGGAGAACTAGAAGCCACTGCTCAACGAAATAAGAGAGGACATAAACAGGTGGAGAAACATTCCATGTTCATGGTTAGGAAGAATCAATATTGTGAAAATGGCCATACTGCCCAAAGTAATTTACAGATTCAATACTATCCCCATCAAGCTACCAATGACCTTCTTCACAGAACTGGAAAAAACCACCTTAAACTTCATAGGGAACCGAAAGAGAACCCACATAGCCAAGTGAATTCTAATCAAAAAGAACAAAGCGGGAGGCATCACACTACCAGACTTCAAACTATACTACAAGGCTACAGTAATCAAAACAGCATGGTGCTGGTACCAAAACAGAGATGTAGACCAATGGAACAGAGCAGAGGTCTCAGAAGCAACACAACATGTCTACAACCATCTGATCTTTGACAAACCAGACAAAAACAAGCAATGGGGAAAGGATTCTCTGTTTAATAAATGGTGTTGGGAAAACTGGCTAGCCATGTGCAGAAAGCAGAAACTGGACCCCTTCCTGACACCTTACACTAAAATTAACTCCAGGTGGATTAAAGACTTAAACATAAGGCATGACACCGTAAAAATCCTAGAAGACAATCTAGGCAAAACCATTCAGGACATAGGCGTAGGCAAGGACTTCATGACCAAAACACCAAAAGCATTGACAACAAAAGCCAAAATAGACAAATAGGACCTAATCAAACTCCACAGCTTCTGCACAGCAAAAGAAACAGTCATTAAAGTGAATCGGCAACCAACAGAATGGGAAAAATTTTTGCACTCTACCCATCTGACAAAGGGCCGATATCCAGAATTTACAAAGAACTAAAACAGATTTACAAGAAAAAGACAAGCCCATTCAAAAGTGGGCAAAGGAAAAGAACAGATACTTTACAAAAGAAGACTTACATGAGGCCAACAAACATATGAAAAAATGCTCATCATCACTGGTCATCAGAGAAATGCAAATCAAAACTACACTGAGATACCATCTCACACCAGTTGGAATGGCGATCATTAAAAAATCTAGAGACAACAGATGCTGGAGAGGATGTGGAGAAATAGGAACACTTTTACACTGTTGGTGGGAGAGTAAATTAGTTCAACCATTGTGGAAGACAGTGTGGCGATTCCTCAAGGACCTAGAAATAGAAATTCCATTTGACCCAGCAATCCCGTTACTGGGTATATATCCAAAGGATTATAAATCTTTCTACTATAAGTACACGTGCACACAAATGTTCCTTGCAGCACTGTTTACAATAGCAAAAACCTGGAATCAACCCAAATGCCCATCGATGATAGACTGGACAGGGAAAATGTGGCACATATACACCATGGAATATTATGCAGCCATCAAAAACGATGAGTTTGTGTCCTTTGTAGGGACATAGATGAACCTGGAAACCATCATTCTCAGCAAACTGACAGAAGAGCAGAAGATCAAACACTGCATGTTCTCACTTATAGGCAGGTGTTGAACAATGAGAACACAGGGACACAGGGAGGAGAGCACTACACACTGGGGTCAGTTGGGGGGAAATCGGGGAGGGACGGTGGGGGTTGGGGAGTTGGGGAGAGATAGCAAGGGGAGAGATGCCAGAGGTAGGTGATGGGGAGGAAGGCAGCAAATCACACTGCCACATTTGTACCTATGCAACAATCTTGCATGCTCTTCACATGTACCCCAAAACCTAAAATGCAATAAAATAAATAAATGGAAAAAAAAAACAAAAATGAAAAAACAAAACAAACAAAAAGAATATACAAAACAATCAGAAAATAGTTAACAATATAACAGGACAAAACCTCACTTGTAAATAATAACCTGCAATAAAAATGGATTAAATTCCCCACTTAAAAGATATAGCCTGGCTAAATGGATGAAGAAACATAATCCACCTATACGCTGCCTGCAAGAAATGAACTTTACCTGCAATACCACATATAGATTTAAATTAAAAGAATGAAGAAAGATATTCTGTGCAAATGAAATTCAAAAACGAGCAGGCATATCTATATTCTCTATATTATATAGAGAAAACAAATTTTAAGTCAAAAACAATGAAAAAGAAAGAAAGTCACTATTATTTAATGATAAAAGCCATAACTCCATCCAAAAAGTATCACAGTTCTAAATATATATGTACCCAACACTGGAACACTCGGATTCATAAAGCAAATATTAATAGACCTAAAGTGAGAGAGAGATTCCAATACAATGATAATGGTGGACTTCAATACCCCACTCTCAGAACTAGACAGGTCTTCTAGACCAATAATCAACAAATAAACAGTGAATTTAAACTGGACTTTAGAACAACCAGACCTAACAGATGTTTACCCAGAATTGTAACCAGTAACTATAGAATATATATTCTTCTCATCAGCACATAGAACATTCTCTATGATAGACCTATATGTTACGCTATAAAACAAGTCTCAACAAATTTTTTAAAAGTAAAATTATATCAAGTATTTTCTTGGACCACAATGGGATAAATAAAACTATAAGTAAATGCCAAAAGGAACTTTGGAAACTATACAAATATGTGAAAATTATTTTCTCTGAATGGCCACTGGATCAATGAAGAAATTAAGGTAAAAATAAAAAACAAATTTTCAAAATAAATGAAAATTAAAAAACACACAAACTCCTGTGGGATACAGCAAACACAGTGCTAAAGGGGAATTTTATAGCATTCAATGCTTACATCAAAAAAGCAGAAAGATACAAATAACCTAATAATGGACACCAAGCAAACAGAATAGCAAGAACAAATCAAACCCAAAATTATAAGATAAAATATATATTAAAGATCAGAACAGAACTAAATAAAATTGGGACAAAAAAAAAAAAAAGCAAAGAATCAACAACACAAAAAGTGGTTCTTTAAAAAAGATACACAATTGAGAAATTACTAAACTAATGAAATAAAGAGAGAAGACCCAACTACATAAAATCAGAAAATATAAAAATGGACATTACAACTGATACCACAGTAAGACAAAAGATCATCAGAGACTATTATGAGCAACTATATGCTAAGAAACTTGAAAATCTGGAGTAGTTAATGGATAAACCCCTGGCTACAACTTACCATGATTGAATCAGAAAAAATAGAAAACCTGAATAGACTGTAATGTGATTGAAACCATAATAAAAAGTCTTCAATAGAGAAAAGTTGGATTCACAGCCTAATTCTAAAAATGATGTGAAGAAAAACAAATACCAATTCTGTTGAAATTATGCCAAAAAATTGAAGGAACTCTCTAACTTAATCTACAATGACAGCACTGCCCTGAGGCCAAAACCAGACAAAAACACCACAACTACCAGAACAACAAATCTAGAGTCCAATATCCCTGATAAACATAGATGCAAAAATCTTCAGCAAAATGCTAGCAAATAAAAAATTTAGCATCACATCAAAAAGATAATATACCATGACCAAGTGGGATTTATGCCAGGGATGTAAAAATGATTTACTGTACACAAATCTACAAATATGATACATCACATTAATAAAATGAAGAACCAAATTCTTATGATCATCTCAATAGATGCAGAAAAAGCATTTAATAAAATTTAATATTTCTTCCTGATAGCTTTCAACAAATGAGGACTAGCAATAATATACCTCAAAATAATAAAGGTAATATATTACAAACCTATAGCTAACATGATACTGAATAGAGTAAAGCTGGAAACCTTTCTTACAAGATCTGGAAAAAGATGAAGAAGGTCACTATTTATGAATAGAAGTGTTTTTACCACTTCTACTTACCATAGCCAAAATCAGGCAAGAAGAAGAAATGAAAGACATCCACATTGAAAAAATGAAAGCCAAATTATCCATCTTACTAATAATTTGATTATACGTGAAAAAAAAATCTAGACTCCAACATCAACAACAACAACAACAACAACAAAAACTTTTAGATTTGATAAATTTAGTACAGTTTCAGGATATAAAATCAATACATAAAAATCAGTAGCTGAAAAAATCTAGACTCCAACAACAAAATATCCTTTATGCTTGATAAATTTAGTAGAGTTTCAGGATATAAAATCAATACATAAAAATCAGGAGCAGTTCTGTATACCAATAAAAAACTAGCTGAGAAAAAAATCAATAAAGCAATCCCAGTCACAATAGCTAGAAAATAAATACAATACTTAGGAATAAATTTAACAAAGCAAGTGAAAGATTTCTATAAGGAAAACTACAAATCACTGAGGATAGAAATTGAAAAAATAGAAACAAATGGAAAGACATCCCATGTTCATCAATGAAAAGAATATTGTTAAAATTATCATACTGCCTAAAGCAGTCTTCAGATTCAATACAATTGCTCTCAAAATACCAACATTGATTTTCATAGAATTTTTTAAAAAATCTTAAATTTTATATATAACCAAATAAGAGCCAGAATAGTCAAAACAGTCTTGAGTGAAAAGAATAAAGCTGAAGGCATCACATGGCCTGTCTTCAAAACATATTTTAAGGCCATAGTAATGCAACCAGCATAGTTTTGGTATACCAAACAGATGAATGAAACAGAATAGAAAGTCCAGAAATAAGTTGGCATTTTTATAGCCAACTGCTTTTTGATAAAGGTGCCAAAAAGATACGCTGGAGTGGGATGCTCTCCTCAATAAATGGTGCCAGGGAAAGTAGATTTCCATACACAGAAGAATGAAACTGGACTCATTTCTCCCCATATATGAAAATCAACTCAATGTGGATTAAAGACTTAAACATAAGCCTGGGAATTATAAAACGACAAGAAAAAAGCTTAAGGAAAACACTTTAAGACCTCACTGTATGCAAAGACTTGGAGGCTAATACCTCAAACGCACAGGAAACAAAAGTAGACAAATGGGGCCTTAAAGACTAAAAGACTTCTGCACAGCACAGGAAGCTATCAACAGAGCGATGAGACAAGCCATTGAATGGGAGAAAATATTCGCAACTATTCATCTGTCAAAGGACTAATATCCAGAATATGCAAGGAATTCCAACCACTCAACAATTAAAAATTATAATCAGTTTAAAAAGTTGGCTAGAAACATAATAGATATTTCTCAAAAGAAGACATGCAAATGGCAAACAGGTATGTGAAAAAAAATGCTTAACATTACTAATCATCAGGGAAATGCAAAGTCAAGCCACAATAAGGTACCATCTTAGCCCACTCAGAATGGCCATTATTAAAAAGACAAAATATAACCAAAGCTGATAAGAATGCAGAGAAAGGGGAACATTTATACATTGGTGGGAAGGTAAAGTGGTACAATCACTATCGGAAACAGTATAGAGATTCCCCAATTAAACAAAAAGCAAACTATCATATGTGCCGACAATCCCATTATGAGATATTTACTCAAAGGAAAAGAAATTGCTGTGTCAAAAGGATACTTTTACTCTCAGGTTTATCTTGACACTATTCACAATAGAAAAGTTACAAAATCAACCTAAGTACGCATCAATGGATGAATGAATAAAGAAAAGTGCTACTTTTCCACTCAGCTGTAAAAAAGGTATGAAATCATATCATTTGCAGAAATACGTGGAACTAGAGTTCATTATGGTGAGATAACCCAGGCACAGAAAGACAAATCCCATATGTTGCCATTCATACATGGGAGCTAAAAAGGTTGATCTCATGAAGATAGAGAATAGAATGATAGATATTAGAAGCTGGGAAGGGTCTGTGGATGGGACGGGGACTAAATTGAGGTTCATTTGTGGGTACAAACATACAGTTAAACAGAAGAAATAAACCCCAATACTGGATAGCAAAGTAGGGTGACTATCACTAGCAACAACATATTGTACATTTCAAAGTAGCTAGAAGAGATGATGACAAATGTTACCAACACATAGAAATGATGAATACGCAAGGTGACAGATATTCCAAATACCTGACTTGATCATTACACATTCTATGAATGTAACAAATACTCACAAGTCCCCCATAAATATGTAAAACATTCTGCATCAGTAATATAAAATAATGATAATAACATAATAAAGAAACTGTTAATAATTTAGCCCTCATCATAATTTAAAATTTCGGGTCAGCAAGAGACCTTAGAAAGATGATAAAAGACACCAACAATTTTTTTTCTATTCAAATTCTTAATAATACCTTCAGGCAGTGTTTAAGTGTCCTTTCTGGATAAGTGATTACTTAGTTCCAGTTTTCAAAAGTAGTTGTTCTATTCACAGTACTTTCATAGTAATTGTGACAAATATTTGAATTTGTGATCAGTTTCCCCCCAAATTTGTGAAATACAATGCATTTTTTCTCTTTCCAACAACAACAGCACCTTAACCACACAAAACCAAAGTAAGTCTACGCAACAAAAATCAAAACTTACCTTTGTAAATGTAGAGTCTAGATACAACAGTCCTGATTTGTCATATAAATACACAAGGAAATGAGGGTATAAAAATGACCTAGTTCAACAAAAATAATGGCACTTCATTGTAATAACATGATTAATAAAAATAATTACCAGCAGAATGAGATTAAACAAAATTTACTTTCAATATGACAGACCAAATGATCCAAAAATTAAATGAACATAACTTTTTATTACCCAGCTAGTTTTCTGACAGCATGAGAGTACATAGGAAAAAATAATAACTAATATAATCAGAAAACACTACGTAAGTTAGAATAAATTCAAAATGATCAATTGACCTATGCGGACTGACACATAATAATAACCAGGGCTTCCAGATTCCCACAACAGGCTTCTGTTAGATTCAACAGTTAATAAATCTGATGGCACAAATGCCTTAGTTAAGATTTGCTAATGAGTAGCAAATATTGTATCTATGTATGTATATAATATACACACGTAGACAAATATAGCAAATCACATTGTTCTTTTAAAATACTGAGAAATTTGGTGTTGTTTTTACCTGAGCATAACTTAGTAGAGATTAGATAGATACATGGATGGATAGGTACATACGTAGATAGATAATACTTTTTTTCATTCATTGTTTTGATATAGCTATTGATTTAGGGTGCTGGTAAAATCAACCCCCAAATTCTCAGTACCATATGATAATGAGTATCTTTCAGCTCCATGCTGGCTTAATTATAGAAGCTAGGAAATGGCAGAGGACAAAAGGGACATTTGCAGATATGCACTGATTCAGAATGCATGATCTCCATGTATTTAATCTGAAGAAAAAAATCTTAAATTTTAAATGTATTGTAATTAAACAATACCTGGTTCAGCATAAAAATTACAATAGAAGAAGAAGCAAAAAGGAAATGGTGATTAACAATAAAAACCTGCACTGATAAGACTTGGAAAATGCAATATAGTTGTTAAGAACTGAAAGCATTGTATTTATTTATTTAAATGTGAAAACAGTCTAAAAATATGATAGGATTACTATGATTTAAATTCAAGATGTCAGAGAGACAAGGAATCCCAAAACCTATTAAAAAAGTAAATATAATTTATTACACAACAATTTGATTTTTATAACAATACATCCTACAGACAAAGGAAGAAGGTGATCAATAGTCTGTGTCGCATATTTGCCATATGTAGGAAAAACAAGAGTTAATAAACACAGTAAAGAAAACCTCCCATAAATTGATAGTGGGAGAAAGAAAAGAAAGAAGTATAGAAATTAGAAAAAAAAACAAAAAACAAGCTTAAGGAGGCAATCTTATTAGAATGTTATGTATATATATGAAAAGCTACCACATTTTATTTGTAATCAATAAAATACATATATAAAATAAAATAGCATTTCTTATCTAATAATTGGCAACAATAAATAAGTAAAAATACTCACTTTGCTGAGGATGTAGAGAACACAAACATTTGAATTGTTGCCAAAAAGTGAAAACTGGCATAAACCCTTTGGAGTAAAATGTGGCAGTAGATAGCACATCTAAATATTTTTTTATTTATAACCCATTAATTTTACAGGCTCCTAGAAAGTCACAACCAAGGATGTACATAAATAGCTTTCCTGGTTGTTATTGTTAATGGAAAAAATAATGGAGCAAACTAAATGCCCCTCACTATAAATATGGGTGGATAAATAATAAATGAGATATGTTAATTTGATGGCTACATATGCACTTAAAATAAAGAACTCATTTTGAAGATATCAACATGAATTAATTTTTAAAAATAATATTAAGTAAAATGCTTTATGATAAACAATCAGAAAACCACAACTACATACAGTAAAATAATAAGTATTGCCCACACCTTGGGTCACTTGAGGATAGGCTCAATAATTCTGCTAATCTGGGTCAGGATTGCTCAATGGCCAGATGTTGGCTAATCTAGGAGGGGATGAATACAGAATCTTGGCTGTGAACCATGTTTTCTCTCTTCCAGCCAGCTGGCCCAAGGATATTTTCATGGGGATGGCAGACACAAAATGGCAAGCAAAAAGTATGAGAGCTTTTTCAAGCCTCTTTAGTTCTCAGTCAACATCTCTTTGGCCAAGGTGAGTCACATAGCCACAGGGTGGACTACATAATTCATGGGGTCCATGGTTAAATAAAAATGTAAAGCCTTGGCCGGGCGCGGTGGCTCACGCCTGTAATCCCAGCACTTTGGGAGTCCGAGGCGGGTGGATCACAAGGTCAAGAGTTCGAGACCATCCTGGTCAACATGGTGAAACCCCGTCTCTACTAAAAATACAAAAAATTAGCTGGGCATGGTGGCACGTGCCTGTAATCCCAGCTACTCAGGAGGCTGAGGCAGGAGAATTGCCTGAACCCAGGAGGCAGAGGTTGCGATGAGCCGAGATCGCGCCATTGCACTCCAGCCTGGGTAACAAGAGCAAAACTCCGTCTCAAAAAAAAAAAAAAATGTAAAGCCTTTCATTCAGCAATACCCAGAATCTGGTAATACAATATTGTGCCAGAATTCATTATCCAGAAACTTTGCACCTAAATTCAAAATATTTTTTAGTTTTCTTTTCTAGAAAATTCTCTGTTTTTTTTTTTAAAGATATTTATTTTTGGCCAGGTACAGTGACTCACACCTGCAATCCCAGTACTCTGGGAGGCTGAAGCAGTCGAGTCACTTGAGGTCAGGAGTTCAAGACCAACCTGACCAACATGGTGAAACCCTATCTCTACTAAAAATACAAATATTAGCCAGGCGTGGTGGCATGCACCTGTAATCCCAGCTACTTCGGAGGCTGAGGCAGGAGAACCGCTTGAACACAGGAGGCGGAGGTTGCAGTGAGCCGAGATCACACCACTGCACTCCAGCCTGGGCAACAGAGTGAGACTCTGTTTTAAAAATATATGTGTGTGTGTGTGTGTGTGTGTGTGTGTGTGTGTGTGTGTGTGTGTGTGTACATGTATTTTTAATTAAATTGGCAAATTATAGTTGTGTAGTTGTATGTAAGATAAATCGTATATACTGTTGGTGAGAATGAATACTAGTATAGCCACTATGGAAAACAGTATGGTGTTGTCTCAATAAACTACAAATAGAAGTACCATATGATCAGCAATCCCACTACTATGTGTTTATCCATAGGAAAGGAAATCAATGTACTGAAGAGACGTTTCCACCCCCATGTTTATTGTAACACTTTTCACAATAGCCAAGATATGGAATCAACCTAGGTGTCCAACAATAGACGAATAGATAAAAAATGTGTGGTACATATGCACAATGAAATATCATTCAGCCATAAAAAGGAATAAAATCCTTTCATTCAAGGCAACATAGAAGGAACTGGAGGACATTTTGTTATGTGAAATAAGCCAGGAACAGAAAGTTAAATACCACATGTTCAAATTCATATGTAGAAGCTAAAAAAAGTTGACCTAATAAAAGTAAAAGAGTAGCACAGAGGGTACTACAGACTGGAAAGAGTAAGGAGAAGGGAGGGAAAGGGAGAGATGTGTCAAAGGATACAAAATTATAGCTAAATGGGAGGACTAAGTTCTAGTGTTCTGTATCAGTGTAGTATGAATATAGCTAACAATATACCGTGTAGTTTCAAATAGCTAGAAGGAGGATATTAAATACTCCCAACCCAAAGAAATGATAGATGTTCGAGATGATGGATATCTAATTACCCTAATGTGATCACTATATATTCTATGTATATAACTGTGTACCCCATATGTGTACAGTATCAATTAACATATTTAGAATTTAAAATTGTATTAAAAGGAACCTCCAGACAGCAATGGCAAAGCATTAAACTAGGTGCAGCACCCTTTTAACCATATGGAATCTTGCTAGCATGAAGCTGGCCATACACAGCTAAACTCAGTTCCATGGGCTAGGGATGCAGAGATTGGGGAAGGTGCATAAACACCCCTATTGATGATAAGAACTTCAACGTTGCATGGCAAGGAGTGAAGATACAGGTAATTGTAAAGAATTGATGCTACTTCAGTGGTACACCATGTTAACATAATAAGTGATATAGTTCAATATACAGCATTGTACCATTCAGGCCTATTAAATGTAATGCTAAAACATGATTTTTATAGTATATGGATGAATAAAGGTAAAAATATGATACAGAAGACCACATGTAATGTCATAATTGCAGTTATCACTGGAAAATGAAAGAAGTGAACAGGTCTGGGAAGGAGAATAATGAGATTTCTGTAATATTGTCATGTACAGTTTTTGTTTTAAATATGTAGACAAAATGCCTGCATATGCAACATTCATAATAATGATCAAAGTGTTTATATTATTCTCTGAATTATCCTTTTTCATTTTTAATCCTTCTATAAAAGCTAAGGAAATACAAAAAAATTGTGGGAAAACAATGTAAGTAGCCTCATGTGTAAAAATCCAAACAACTGATAAATGTTTAGGAAAAGTATTTAGGAAAAGACAAGCTGAAGTTGAGATAAAATATTTTAGCATACCATGCATATTTTCAAAAATGTAAATTGTTATTGTCTTTTCAGAAAGTAGTTTGGAAATACATATCAAAATCTTAATGTACTGGTCAGGCACGGTGGCTCACACCTGTAATCCTAGCACTTTGGGAGGTCAATGCGGATGGATCACTTGAGGTCAGGAGTTTAGGAGCAGCTTGACCAACATGGTGAAACTCCATCTCTACTAAAAATACAAAAATTAGCCAGGCATGGTGAGGCACACCTGTGGTTCCAGGGATTCGGGAGGCTAAGGCAGGAGAATTGCCTGAACCCCAGAGGCAGAGGTTGCAGTGAGACGAGATCACACCACTGCACTAAAGACTGTGTGACAAAGAGAGAATCTGTCCCCCACACGCTCCCCCCAAAATTTTAATATACTATAGAATGTGAATAATAAATAATGCCTGCCTTAAAGGTTGTTAAAATTAAATCATTTAGTACATGTAAATTGTTTATAAATATGTCTCGCAAACTGTATTGTTCTCAGTAAATAATTACTTTTATTGTTATCTATTGTAATTATTATTACTTATTGATACAGAAACCTATTTATTGGTATCCAGTCTAAGAAACAAAAGCTCTAGTATACAAGAGTATATGTACAATGATGCTTATTGCAGGGCCCTATAATGACAATCCCTGGAAATACCTTAATTAATATTACATACTATGGAATATTATCTATTAAACTATGAGTTATATATACACATACAAAAAATGAATAATATTAATTATAAAATACAACTTCTAAGTTCAAAACACAATATCTGTTTGTGAAAAATCAATCTTTTTTGGAGGTTCCTATGTGTTTTCTTTAAAGGAAAGATGGAATTTAGAATGAATAATTATAGAAAGATATATACAAGAATACAAATCCTGTGTTTCTCAACAGAAGGAAAGTAGTAAGAGTAGACTTTTAAAAAGCATATACTGTAGAAAAATTAAGTAAAGTGCACAATATCAAGAAAAATGATTAAAATTATAATAATATGTAAAATGACAAGTGCAGATGAACAAAATAAAACATGAAAAAATCCCCATAATTATTGCAATTCTGGTTACATTTTTAAAAGTTACATAATTTTCTTTTATCACATATACATTAAGATTTACACCTTTAAGTTGGAATTTGGCTCAAATATTTGATTTAAAATAAAAACATGAAGACCTAAAATTATAGTCTGACAAGAATCACAAGGAGGATATAATATTTTAAATGAATATATTATTCATATTCTTATTTAAGTTCAATTTAGTATTGTGATTATAAAAGTTTCACAAACTAAAAATAACTGTTTGAAAAGAATGGCCACTTACTGTTTTTCAAGATGGAGAGTGTATATTTTCCCAACAATTTTGATGACATAAATGACCGGTAGCAAAGTATTCAGAGAGAATTTAATTATTGGCAATTCCAGCTTCTCACAGGTGAAAAGCTATAATTTCAGAAATGTAGGTACTCTTTCATATAGATATAGATTATACCCTACATGCCTAAAATCATAGATACATGTGTAAGTATAGTTTTGCTATTGTTCAGTCTTGGAATCTATGACAGAATTAATCATAGTCAAAAGTACACAAAATCAAGTGTCTAAATCTATTTCAACAAGAAAAAAACTACGATAAGAAGAGACAAAGAAGATCACTATGTAACGATAAAGGAGTCAATTCATCAGGAATATATAACAAATTTAAATACGTATGCATCCAGCCTTGCAGCATCCAGGTATATAAGGCAAATATTATTAGAGTGAAAGAGAGATAAACTCCAATATGATAAAATTTGGAGACTTCAACATCCCACTTTCAGCATTAGATAGATCTTCCAGACAGATAATCAACAAAGAAGCATAAGACTTAATCTGTACTATGGACTAAATGGATCAAATAGATATTTACAAAAAAATTCATCCAATGGTGACAAAATGCATCTTTTTCTCCTCAAGAATAGATCATATGTTAGCTCACAAAGCAAGCCTTAAAACATTCAGAAAATTGAAATAATATCAAGCATCTACTCTGACCACAATGGAAGGAAACTAGAAACTAATAACGAGGAATTTCGGGAACTATTCAAATTCATGGAAATTGGACAATCTACTCCTGAATAACCAGTGGGTCAATAAAGAAATTAAGAGGGGAATTGGAAAGCTTGAAACAAATGGTAATGAAAATGCAACATACCAAAACCTGAGATAAAGAAAAAGCACTACCGACAGGGAAGTTTATAGCTATTAGTGCCTACATTAAAAAAAGAGGAAAAACTTCAAATAAACAATCTAACAATACATTTGAAAGAACTAGAGAAGCAACAGTAAAGCAAACCCAAAACCAGTAGAAGAAATAATGAAGATCAGAGCAGAAATAAATGAAATAGAAATAAAGGAAGTGATACAAAATATCAATGAAACAAAAGTTGGTCTTTTGAAAACTAAAACAAAATAGACAAATAGACAAACTTTTAGTCAGACTAAGAAAAAAAGAGAAGATCTAAGTAAATAAAATTTTAAAAGGACACATTACAACCAATACTACAGAAATTCAAAGGATCATTAGTGGCTATAAATAACTACTAATGCCAATAAATTGAAAAATCTAGAAGAATGGACAAACTCATAGTCACATAAAAACCCACCAATATTGAGTCTGTTCACAAAACGTGAACAGACCCAAAACAAGAAACAAGATTGAAGTGGTAATAAAATGTCTCCTATTAAAGAAAATCCTGAGACCCAATGGGTTCACTTCTGAATTCTACCAAGCATTTCAAGAAGAACTGATACCAATCCTACTCAAAACTATTTGAAAAAATAGTGGGGGAGGGAATACTTCCAAACATATTCTATAAGGTGAATATCATCCTGATTATCAAAAAGACAAATAACATAAAAAAAAAAAACTATGGGTCAATATCTCTGATGAATATTAATGAAAATTCCTCAATGAAATACTTGCAAGCAGAATTCAACAATGCATTATAAAGATCATTCATCATGACCAAGTGGGATTTATCCCTGAGATGCAAAGATGATTCAACATACACAAATCAATCAATGTGATACATCATATCAATGGAAACGAAGGACAAAAACCATATGGTCATTTAAATTGATATTGAAAAAGCCTCTGATCAAATACAACATTCTTTCATAATAAAAAATCCTCAAAAAACTGGGTGTAGTAGGAGCATACTTTAACATAATAAAAGCCATATATGACAAACCCATAGCTAGTATTATACTCACTTGAAGAAAAACTGATAGCCTTTCCTCTAAGATCTGGAACACAACAAGATTGCTCACTGTCACCACTGTTATTCAACATAGTACTGGAAGTCCTAGCTACAGCAATCCTACTAAAGAAAGATATGAAAGACGTCCAAATTATAAAATAAGAAGGCAAGTTATCCTTGTTTGTTGATGACATGATCTTATATTTAGAAAAACCTGCAGGGCGGGTGGCTCACACCTGTAATCCCAGCACTCTGGGAGGCTGAGGCAGGTGGATCACGAGGTCAAGAGATCAAGACCATCCTGACCAACATGGTGAAACCCCGTCTCTACTAAAAAATACAAATATTAGCTGGGTGTGGTGACACATGTCTGTAGTTCCAGCTACTCGGGAGGCTGAGGCAGAATTGCTTAAACCCGAGAAGCAGAGGTTGCAGTGAGCTGAGATTGCACCACTGCACTCCAGCCTGGTATCTGGTGACAGAGCAAGACTCTGTCTCAAAAGACTCCAAAAAAAAGAAAACCAGTAGAACTAATAACAAATTCAGTATAGTTACAGAATACAAAAATCAATGTACAAAAATCAGTAGCATTTCTATATGTCAACAGGGAACAATATGAAAAATAAATTTTAAAAAGTCCCATTTACAATAGCCTCACATAAAGTTAAATACCTAGGAACTAACCAAAGAAGTGAAAGATTGGTACAAAAGTAATTGTGATTTTTGTCACTTGACATTGGAATGTGTTATTACATAAATATGGTTATGTTGTACATTATTTTAATGGACATTTATCACTTTTTTTGCTAATGATTTGTTACTTGATGTTTATGTTTATTTTAGACTGTGGAAATGATGTTAGACAAAAAGCAAATTCAAGTGATTTTCTTACTCGAGTTCAAAATGGATTATAAAGCAGTAGAGACAACTCACAATGTCTACAATGCACTTGGCCCAGGAACTGCTAATGAACATACAGTGCTGTAGTAGCTCAAGAAGTTTTGCAAAGGAGTTAATAGCCTTGAGGATGCGGAGTGTACTGGCCAGCCATCAGCAGTTGACAATGACCAACTGAGACCAATCATCAAAGCTGATCCTTTTACAACTACATGAGAAGTTGCCGAAAAACTCAACATTGACGATTCTATGGTCATTTGGCATTTGAAGCATATTGGAAAGGTGAAAAAAGTCAATAAATGGATGCTTCATGAGTTAAGCAAAAATTTTAAAAGATTCATGATTTTAAAGTGCTGTCTTCTCTTATTCCACTCAATAATGAACCATTTCTTGATTGGATACTGACATCTAATAAAAAATTGGTTTTATATGACAATCGACAATGACCAGCTCAGTAGTTGGACTGAGAAGAAGCCACAAAGCCCTTCCCAAAGCCAAAATTGCACCAAAAATGGTCACAGTCACTGTTTGGTGGTCTGCTGCTGATCTGATCCACTCTAGCTTTCTGAATCCCAGCAAAAGCATCACGTCTTAAAAGTATGCTCAGCAAATCGATGAGATGCACCAAAAACTGCAACACCTACCGCTGGCATGGTCAACAGAAAGGACCCAATTCTTTTCCACATCATTGCCTGACTGCATATTGCACAAATAACACTTCAAAAGTTGAACAAATTGGGCTATGAAGTTTTGCCTCATCTGCCATATTCACCTGACCTCTCGCCTACAGACTACCCCTTTTTTAAGCATCTTGACAACTTTTCACAGGGAAAACGCTTCCACAAGCAGCAGGATGCAGAAAATGCTTTCCAAGATCAAATATCAAAGTGTGGGTTTTTACATGACAGGAATAAACAAACTTACTTCTCACTGGCAAAAATGTGTTGATTGTAATGGTTCCTATTTTGATCACTAAAGATGTGTTTGAGCCTAGTTATAATGATTTAAAATTCACAGCCCAAAACCATGATTACTTTTGCACCAATCTAATAAAAAATACTGATGAAGGAAATTGAAGAGAATATCAAAAAAATGGAAAAATATTCCAAATTCATGGATCGGAAGAATCAATATTATTAAAATGCCCATACTACCCAAAGCAACCTACATATTCAATGCAATCCCTATCAAAATATCAATAATATTCTTAACAGAAATAGAAAAATCAATCCTAAAATTTACGTGGAACCACCAAAGTCCCAGAATAACCAAAGTTGTGCTAAACCAAAATAACAAAACTGGAGAAGTCCTGTAACCTGTCTTCAAAATTATACTACAGAGCTATAGAAACCAAAACAGCATGGTGCTGGCAAAAATTAATAATAATAATAAACAAATAGACCAATGGAACAGAATACAAAACCTAGAAACAAATCCACACACTTACAGTGAATTTGATACAGGTGCCAAGAACATACACTGGGGAAAGACAGTCTCTTCAATAAATGGTTCTGGGGAAACCGGATATCCATATGTAAAATAAGGAAATAGACCCCTATGGCTGATTATATTTTTAAAAAATCAAATAAAAATAGAGAATATATGTGTGTGTGTGTGTGTGTGTGTGTGTATCTGCTATGTAGCCATAAAAATTAATTTAAAGAAATAAAATTATGGCCCTGCACATTCCGTAGCAACATAAAAGCACTAGAAAAAAGATCTCATATTCTAATTATAACTGTACATACATATATAACTCAGGGAAAAAATACTTAAATGCAGTAATATTATTTTAGAAGCAATATTGCATTTTTTAAAATAATGGATTATGTCACCTTTTATTAAAAAAATAAAAAATATTTTCTTTGATACAAACTTTCAAAAATATTTTTTAAATACAATATAAAATCTTTTACACAGCAAAAGAAACTAGCATCAGAGTGAAGAGACACTCTATATAATGGGAGAAAATATTTGCAAACTATTCATCTCACAAAAAGTTTATATCTAGACTATATAAGAAACTTGAAAGAAAAAAAAAAACCTGATTTTCAAATGAGCAAAATATCTTAGTAGACATTTCTCAAAACAAGACATACAAATTGTCAACAGGATACGAAAAAAATACTTAACATCTCTAGAAATCAAGGGAGTGCAAATACAATACCACCTCACTCCAATAAAACCACTATTATCAAAAAGACAAAGGAAAACAATGTTAGCAAGTACGGGAGGAAAAGGGAACATTTACACACTGTTGGTGGTAATGCAAACTAGCACTGTCATTATGGAAAACAGTATGACGTTTCCTCGGAATATTAAAAATAGAGCTACAACACAAACCAGCAATCCCCCTACTGGATATATATCCAAAGAAAATAAAAACAGTATGGCAAACAAATATTTTCGCTCCCATGTTTTGTAGTATTTTTGAGAGGGGAGACCCCCCTCCACTCCTCTCGCTTCCCTCCTCCACCTCACCTCCCCTCCAGATGAGGAGGGTAAAAAAGAGAAAAGAACAAAAAATATCAAGAATCTAGGAAGATAACTCCCTTTTCAGTTCCCAGCATCTCTGCTATCTGTAAGCCTTGAAAGAGTTGCAAATGAATGTTATCCCTACCGGCTGGAGCCCAGCACTGGGTCACGCCGCCATGTCTGCCCAGCCCAGGCTCCCTCCTAGGAAACACCTCTGCCAACTAAGAGTTTACTGCCTTTGTCTTGCCTCTGTAAGGTCCCTCCCCTGCACGTTCCCACTCATGCTGCATATGAATTAACAAATCAATAAAGCCAAAAGATTGTAAGGTCAGATGTCTAGTAAATGGACAATGACATAGTTTTGCCTCAGTTTCCTCTTTAGCGTAGTAAGCTTATAAAAGGGGTGAGAAGCTGCTCCTTGGGGAGCTCTGTAAACGAGGCTGCAGCGCCCTCCCCGCCGCCCCCCGCAGCTCCTGGCCAAGTAAAAAGCCACTCCCTTCCTCAGTTTGGTGATCTAGAGGTTCGTGTCTCCCCTTTCCTGCTTCATTTTCACAATAGTGAAGAAAAGAGGCCAGGCGTGGTGGCTCACATCTGTAATACCAGGACTTTGGGAGGCCAAGATAGATGGATCACCTGACGTCAGGAGTTTGGAACCAGCTTGGCCAACATGGTGAAACCACAACTCTACTAAAAATACTAAAATTAGCTGGGTATGGTGGCATGTGCTTGTAATCCCAGCTACTGGGGAGGCTGAGGCAGGAGGATCTCTTGAACCTAGGAGGCAGAGGTTGCAGTGAGCTGAGGTTGTGCCATTGCACTCCAGTCTGAACAATAAGAGTGAAACTCTGTCTCAAAAAACAAAGAAAAATAACAAAAGAATCAACCTAAGTATCCAATGGATGACTGTATACAGAAAATGTAGTACATGGCCAGGTGCAGTGGCTCACACCTATGATCCCAGCACTTTGGGAAGCCGAGGTGGGTGGATCACCTGAAGTCAAGAGTTTGAGACCAGCCTGGCCAATATGGTGAAACCTTGTCTCTACTAAAAATATAAAAATTAGCTGGGCATGGTGGCGTGCACCTGTAATCCCAGCTGCACTGGAAGGCTTAGGCGGGAGAACTGCTTGAACCCAGGAGGTGGAGGTTGCGATGAGCTGAGATCATACCATTGCACTCCAGACGGGGACTCAAGAGTGAAACTCCATCTCCAAAAAAAAGAATGAAATCTTGTCATTTGTGACAACATGAATCAACCTGGAGGACATAATATTAAGTGAAGTAAGGAGACACAGAAAAATACTACATGATACCTAGAGTCTTAAAATAAAGAAGTTGATACCATAGAAACAGAGAATAGAACAGTGGTTATCTAAAGAGGGAGGGAATGGTAATTACGGTGAGAGGTTGTTCAATGAGCACAAAGCTCCCACTATATAGGGGGAATAAATTCCAGTATTCCATAGCACAGTAAGGTGGTATTGATGATGGCTAATAGTAAAATAATGTATATTACAATATAGCTGGAAAAGAGGCTTTTGAATGTTGTCACAATACAAAAATAGTAAATGTATTTGGTAATGAACACACTGACTATGTCACTGGATCATTATGTAACAATAGATTATGTACTGAAACCTCAAAGAATACTCCACAAATATGTAAATTACAATGTGTCAATTAAAATTAAATACATGATTAAATATATTTTTAAATGATTAAAAGTAAGGCATTCATTATGAGGGTCACATTCACAGAAATGAGAAGACTGAACCAAGTTTAGTAAGGGCTGGAAAATATATGCATCATCATTGTTTGCTAATGGGGATCAAACATAATGCAGCTTTTCCAGAAGACATTTTGCAATATTTATCAAATTTTTAAAAACAGCTTGCCCAATAATCCTGTGGAGATGTCTTTCCAAGAAAGTTTATAAGACCACATGTCCAAAATTTGATAAAATGTATGCTATATCTATAATGTGAGATTTCATGGTTATGAAAAACAGTGGAGCCATATTATCATAAAAGTAAATACTAGCTATAAACAGCCAATTAATACTCATATTTTGTCATTTAAAAATATGTACATGAGTGAGTGTGCATATCTCTAAATATTCATTTAGTTTAAATTATCTATCTTTAGTAATTGGGGTAGACATTCACTTTCTTAATTCCCTGTACTGTCTAATACAGCGTACATATTTTACTCTTTAGATTAAAAATAATATTACTTTCATTTTTACAAAGTATATATGTATATGTTGGCATGGAGATATTTTCCTATATTGTCATTTTAACATACTGTGAGTCAACTGTTAGTTTGATCTCACTTAGGTAAGAATTATTTCATTAAATTTAACTTCTAAATTCAAGGGTACATGCGTAGGTTTGTTATATAGGTAAACTTGAGTCATGGGGGTTTGTTGTACATATTATTTCATCACCCAGACATTAAGCCTCATACCCATTAGTTATTTTTTCTTATTCTCTCCCTCCAACCTTCAATTAGCCCCCAGTGTGTGTTGTTCCCCTCTACATGTCCATGTGTTCTCATCCTGTAGCTCCCACTTGTAAGTGAGAACATGTGGTATTTTGGTTCTCTGTTCCTAAATTAGTTTGGTAAGGATAATGGCCTCCAGCTCCATCTATATTCCTACAAATGACATGATATCATTCTTTTTTATGACTGTGTAGTATTCCATAGTGTATATGTACCACAATTTCATTATCTAGTCTATTACTGCTGAGCATTTAGGAAGATTCCATGTGTTTATCATTGCAAATAGTGCTGCAATGAACATATGCGTGCATGTGTCTTTGTAACAGAATGATTTATATTCCTTAGGGTATATAATGAGATTGCTGGGTTGAATGGTATTTCTGTTTTTAGGTCATTAGGAATCACTACACTGTATTCCACAATGGTTGAACCAATTTACACTCACATCAACAGTGTATAAGCATTCCATTTTCTCCACAACCTTTCCAGCATCTGTTATTTTTTTGACTTTTTATTAATAGCCATTCTGACTGATGGGAGATGGTATCTCATTGTGGTTTTGATTTGCATTTTTGTAATAATCAGTGATGTTGAGCTTTTTCTTCATGTTTGTGGCTGCATGTAATATCTCCTTTTGAAAAATGTCATTTTTAAATATTATAAGGTAATATTAGTTTGACCTCACTTATGTAAGAATGAACGTGTAAATATATACATATTTTCTAGAAAAGAGTTCAATAGAAAATTTTCTAGAAAAGAGTCCGAAAGAGTAAAATAAGAGTCCAGTAAACTGTATATATATCATTTTACATGGTTGGAATTTGGGGGTTTTTTTCTTTCTGAGTCCATGTTTTCAAACAGTTTCATAATGTTCATATAATACTTGAAACATAAAAAAAAAAAAAAACCTCTTGCTGTCATTCAGACAAAAAGGCTCTTTAACACAGTAAATTAGAACACAAGGAAAATTTCACAAAGGGATGTGTATGAATTGATTGGGGCCATGCAGTCCAGAAAAAAAAAAAACAGCATAAGTTTAAAAATGTGATGTCTTAATTACTTGCGTTTCTGAAACATCGCCATCATTGGTGTTTGTCTGGACCTTCCGTGGTACTGTGATTTGCAGAACTGGTGTTTCAGAATCTGCATGAGGAAAAGCGTACGTGAGCACTCCCAGTGTATCATGTCACAGCGTCCTTTCTACATTGTCCTCTCATCACTCTTTAAACTTCCATCACACGAAGACACACACACAGACACGCACGTGCACACACACACACACACACACACACACACACACACACACACACAGAGAGAGAGAGAGAGAATCCAGTTCCAGGAAGAGGTTCCTCCAGGTGTGCGAGGCTCACCCGGGCCCTTCAGGGCTTGGTGACCTCAGCCCAACATGGGAGAAGTGTGGGCTGCAGGTTCCAGACCCTAACCAGCATCCCCCCTCCCACCGCAGCCCGGGGTCCCACAGTTGTGGATGGCTCTGAGGTCCCCCTCCCCAGCCTGGCCTGAGCTTCTGGACCCTGCGAAAGGCCAAAGCCGAAAGTCGGCCTCCTCTCCTGAAGGGCTCTTCACTTACTCTGGCCCTTGGATGTCAGCAGGCTCAGCCCTGAAAGGATCAGCAATAGAGACAGCATTGCGTGGCCGGCGGCCCAGCCACAGGGATGGCTGTTGCCCTTGGAACGGCTGCAGCTCCTGCAGCTCACGGCCAGGGTGGTGGAGGCTGAGCAGAGTGGAAGGGCGGTGGGGTCTGACCCAGCTCCGGGGATCCTGAGGCAGGTGGAGCCTACAGCCCCGCACCCCACCCACAGCCATCTGCGCTGGAGGAGGCATATGGGAGCCTGAGTTTCTGCGCACTTGGGCTCCTTTTTTCCAAAAGTTTGACATCTACAATGCGTTCGGGGGTAACAGATGATTATAAAGCACATTTTACTCTAGAACTTTTGCTGGTGAAGTCTTGGCAATATGACTATTCCACATCATAGCTTTCTGGGAAGAGAGTTGAATTACTGTAGTGAAAAAAAAAAAACAACCAGAAAAACATAGACGTTTACAATATGTTTAGTAGCACCCAATTGCCAATTTTAGCCATATCTACTTCTAGTTTTCTGCTCTTAAGACTCAGGTCAAAACAAACACATTACATTTTAAATGCACATAATTCCCTTGAGATCCATCTAAGTCATTTTAATATAAATAATTCATCCTTTGTTATTCCTGAGTAGTGTCTGTGTTATGAAAGTTCCAAAACTAGTATGTATTTTGGACAACTCTGTTTTCAAGATTATTTTGACTATTCTGTCAAATAATATTTTAGAACTTCTATTTGACAGTTAAGATCAGCTTGACAATTGCTGGAAAAGTAAATAGCCTGTTCAGAATTGGGTTGAATCTGTAGATCAATTTGGGGAGTATTTCAACATTAACCATATTGAGTCCTCCAATACATGAACATAGGATATCTTTAAGTTTATGTACATCTTATTTTCTTTCAATAATGTATTTTTATTTACTTATTTATTTATTCATTTAATTTATTTAACTTTTTATTTGAGGCAGAGTCTCCCTCTGTCACCCAGGCTAGAGCGCAGTGACATGATTTCAGCTCACTGCAACCTCTGTCTCCAGGGTTGAAGCGATTTTCCTGCCACAGCCTCCTGGGGAGCTGGGATTACAGACATGCACCACCATGCCTGGCTAATTTTTGTAGTTTTAGTAGAGATGGGGTTTCACCATGTTGTACAGGCTGATCTGGAACTCCTGACAAGCGATGCACCTGCCTTGGTCTTCCGAAGTGCTGAGATTATAGGCATAAGCTACCATGCCCAGCCCAACAATATATTTTTAGTTTATGATGTATGTCTTACACTTTTTCATAATTTTTTTTCTGAATATTGTAGTATTCATACTATTTGTTTGGTTATGTGTATGTGAGACAACTGTTGGTAATGCACAGAGGACTTCTAGAAGTCCTCTTCCCCTACAGATAAAAATAGACAGATTATTATTAACTCTTTTTTAATTTCTTCACATATTCATATTGTTCTTTCTTTCAGATTCTTTGTTTCTATTTTTTATTTATGTAAAGTTTAGACAACTTTAAATGTGTAAATCAAACCTATATAAATACCAGTTTATAATAGTGCTTTTCAATGTAACTATCACAAACTTAATGAAAAAGAAACTTGTGTTTCAGTCCAAGGCCAAATGCTTGAGCGTTCACAGGAGTCCTCCGCTACAAGTCCTAGACTCCCAAAAGTTAATTAACCTGAAGCCTGATGTCCAAGGGATGATAGAGAAAGGCATTTGTCTCTAGGAAGAAGAGAAGGTGGCAGGGAGGTGTGGTAAAGCATTCCCCCTCTTCTGCCTGTTTATCCCAGTGAGGTTCCCAGCTGATTTGAAGGTGCCTGCCCACACTGAGAGAGGGTCTTCTTTTCTCAGCCCACTGAATCACCTACCAGTGTCGTCTGGAAATATACTTGCAGGCACACCTAGAAAAAAAATGCTTCCACAGACATCTAGACATACCTCTATCCAGACAAGGTGATGCCTAAAATTAACCATCACAGTTATTCACCAATCTTTACTGATGAGTTTTGCATTTCATAGATTTTCATGTTGCCAACTAGTATTTCATTTCAACATGAAGAACTCCTTTTGATATTTCTTTTAAGCCTGTTCTAGTGGTAATGAACTGCCTGTACTTTTGTTTGTTTGGGAGTCTTTATTTCTCTTTTACTTATGAAGGATAACTTTGATGGATATAGTATTCTGGATGATTTTTAAAAAGTAAGTTTGAATATATCATTCCACTCTCTCCTGACCCTCAAGGTTTCTGCTGAAAAATCCTCTTAGTCTTTTGTGATTCCATTGAATGTGGTGTTATTTTCTGTTGCTGCTTTCAAAATTCTCTCTTTATCTTTGATTTTTACAGTTTGATTATAATATTTCTTGGTGAAGATCTGTTGATATTCAACTTTTTGGAGTTTTTAGAAATTTATGGATCTGAATTTTGACTTTTCTCACCAGATTAGAAAAATTTTGTCATTATGTATCTAAATAGACTTTCTGCCCCTTGCTTTTTCTCTTCTCATTTGATTTTCATAATGCTTATATTGGTTCACTTAATGGTGTCCAAAAAGTTTCGTAGGCTTTCTCCTCCCTCTCTTCCTTCCTTCCTTTCTCTTCTTTTTTTCTTTCTTTCTTTCCCTCTTTCTTTTCCTCTTTCTCTCTGTTTATCTCCCTTTCCCTCTTTCTCTCTCTCTCGTGCATTCTCTTGCTTTCTCTCTCCTTCCTTTCTTTTTCTTTCTTTCTCTCTCCCTCTTTCTTTCTTTCCTTCCTTCCTTCCTTCTTTTCTTTCCTTCCTTCCTTCCCTCCTCCCTCCCTCCCTCTCTCCCTTTCTTTCTTTCCTTCTTTCTCTCTCTTTCTCTCTGTTTTTCTTTCTTCCTTTCTTTCCTGTTTCTGCCTGTATTGACCCTCTAACTGGGTATTCTTAGTAGGGTTTGTCTGATGTTTATCTCTTGATTAAACTAGGGTTATTGATTTTAGGTAGGAAGATTACAGATATTAAGTGACATTGTGATCCATTCTTTAAAAATCAAATGCTATTAATGGTATAGGATATAGAAAGAAATCGTTTAGGTAGATAGGATGAAGAGGGTCCCCGGCAGAAAATTTTGCTTCTAACAAAAAGCAGCTCTGAAACTGCTCCTTTTCTAACCTCACACAGGTCAAAGAAATTACTTCTTTTCCAACAAAGAGCAGCCTCGAAGATCAGGCTATAAAAACACAGATAAGCAACTGGGGCACAGAGTGGGGAACTTCCTGGGTAATCACCAAACTTCACATACATACCTCAGTAAAAACAGTGGGCCTTAGTAAACACATTCCTTTCCCTTTCTCTGGGCACACTAAGATAGGGAAGCTGGAAGCATGGAATGTTTTTCCATCTGTTTGTGTCCTCTCTTATTTCCTTGAGCAGTGGTTTGTAGTTCTCCTTGAAGAGGTCCTTCACATCTCTTGTAAGTTGTATTCCTAGGTATTTCATTCTCTTTGTAGCAATTGTGAACAGGAGTTCGCTCATGATTTGCCTCTCTATTATTGGTGTATAGGAATACTTGTGAGTTTTGCACATTGTTTGTGTGTCCTGAGACTGCTGAAGTTGCTTATCAGCTTAAGGAGATTTTGGGCTGAGATGATGAGGTTTTCTAAATATACAATCATGTAACTGCAAACAGAGGCAATTTGATTTCCTCTTTTCCTATTTGAATACGCTTTATTTCTTTCTCTCACCTGATTGCCCTGGCTAGAACCTCCATATGTTGAATAGGAATGGTGATAGACGGGATCCTTGTCTTGTGCCAGTTTTCAAAGGGAATGCTTCCAGCTTTTGCCATTCAGTATGATATTGGCTGTGGGTTTCTAATAAATAGCTCTTATTATTTTGAGTTACGACAGTATGGCGATTCCTACCTACTTTATTTAGAATTTTTAGCATGAAGGCCTTTTCTGCATCTATTGTGATAAGTGTGGTTTTTTGTGATTGCTTCTGTTTATGTGATGGATTATGTCTATTGAGTTGCATATGTTGAACCAGCCTTGCATCCCAGGGATAAAGCTGACTTGATCATGATGGATAAGCATTTTGATGTGCTGCTGAATTCATTTTGTCAGTATTTTATTGAAGAGTTTGGTATGGATTTTCATCAGGAATATTGCCTGAAATACTATTTTTTTGTTGCATGTCTGCCAGACTTAGATATCAGGATGATGCTGGTCTTATAAAATGAGTTGGGGTGGAGCCCCTCTTTTTCTATTGTTTGGAATAGTTTCAGAAGGAATGGTACCAGCTCTTCTTTGTACATCTGGTAGAATTTGGCTGTGAATCCCTCCGGTCCTGGGTTTTCTTTGCTTGGTAGGCTATTAATTACTGCTCCAATTTCAGAACTTGTTATTGGTCTATTCAGGGATTTGACCTCTTCCTGATTTAGTCTTGGAAGGGTGTATATGTCCAGGAATTCATCCATTTCTTCTAGATTTTCTGGTTTATTTGCATAGAGGTGTTTATAGTATTTCTCTGTTGGTAGTTTGTATTTCTGTGGGATCACTGGTGATATACTCTATCATTTTTTTAATTGTGTCTATTTGAGTCTTCTCTCTTTTCTACTTTATTAGTCTGGCTAGCAGTCTATCTATTTTGTTGATCTTTTCAAGAAACCAGCTCCTGGATTCATTGGTTTTTTTGAAGGGTCTTTCGTGTCTCTATGTCTTCAATTCTGCTCTAATCTTAGTTATTTCTTGTCTTTTGCTGTCTTTTGAAATTATTTGCTCTTGCTTCTCTACCTCTTTTAATTGTGATGTTAGGGTGTCGATTTTAGATGTTTTCTGCTCTCTCCTGTGGGCATTTAGTGCTATAAGTTTCTTTCTAAGTACTTCTTTGGCTGTATTCCAGAGATTCTGGCTCATTGTGTCTTTGTTTTCATTAGTTTCAAATAACTTATTTATTTCTGACTTAATTTTGTTATTTACCCAGTAGTCATTCAGAAGCAGGTTATTCAGTTTCCAGGTAGTTTTGTGATTTTGAGTGAGTTTCTTAATACTGAATTCTAATATGATTGTACTGTGGTCTGAGAGACTGTTTGTTATGATTTCCATTCTTTTGCATTTGCTGAGGGGTGTTTACTTCCAATTATGTAGCCAATTTTAGAGTAAGTGTGATGTGGTGCTTAAAGAACGTATATTCTGTGGATTTGTGGTGGAGAGTTCTGTAGCTGTGTGTCTGAGTTCAAGTCCTGAATATCCTTGTTAATTTCCTGTCTCCTTGATCTGTCTAACATTGACAGTGGGGTGTTAAAGTCTCCCACTATTATTGTGTGGGAGTCTATGTCTCTTTGTATGTCTTTAGGAACTTGCTTTATGAATCTGGGTGCTCCTTATTGGGTGCATATATATTTAGGATAGTTAGCTCTTCTTGTTGCATTGACCCCTTTATCGTTATGTAATGCTCTTCTTTGTCTTTTTTAAATTTTGTTGGTTTAAAGTCTGTTTTGTTAGAGACTAGGATTGCAACCTCTGCTATGTTGCTTTTCATTTGCTTGGTAAATATTCCTCCATCCCTTTATTTTGAGCCTTTATGTGTCTTTGCACATGAGATGAGTTTCCTGAATATAGCACACCAATGATCTTGACTCTTTATCTAATTTGCCATTCTGTGTCTTTTAATCGGGGTATTTATCCCATTTATATTTAAGGTTAATATTGTTGTGTGTGAATTTGATCCTTTCATTACGATGCTAGCTGGTTGTTTTGCCCATTAGTTGACGCAGTTTCTTCATAGTGTCGATGGTCTTTATAATTTGGTATGTTTTTGCAGTGGCTGGTACCAGTTTTACCTTTCCTTATTTAGTGCTTCCTACAGGAGCTCTTGTAAGGCAGGCCTGGTGAAACATAATGACTAAAATTTAAAAAGAGTGACAATACAAACCTTGGTGAGAATACGGAATATCTGGACCAATCATGCATTGCTGCAGGAAATAAAAATTGGTTCAACTACTATATTAGTCAGAGGTGTCTAGAGGGACAGAATTAATGAAATATAGATATATATTTATATATAATATATATATTATGTATATAAATTTATATATCTATAAAGGGGAGCTTATTAAGTATTTACTCACATGATCACAAGGTCCCACAATAGGTCATCTGCAAGTTGAGGTGCAAGGAGAACCAGTCTGAGTCCCAAAACTGAAGAACTTGGAGTCTGATGTTTAAGGGCAGGAAGCATCCAGCACAGGAGAAAGATGTAGTCTGGTAGCCTAGGCCAGTGTAGTCCTTTCAGGTTTTTTTTCTGCCTGCTTTATATTCTAGCCATGCTGTCATGGCAACACCCTCACAGACACACCCAAGATCAATACTTTGTATCCTTCAATCCAATCAACTTGACCCTCAGTATCCACCATCACAACTACCTTGGCAGTTTCTTAGCTTTTATCATACAACATAACAATTTCATTCTTAGGAATTATCATAGAGATATGAAATTTTACATTCATATAAATACATGTACATGAATATTCATAGCAATGTATTTTGCAAATTTAAAAACTGGAAACTACCGAAATATCCTTTGATGGATGAATGGTTAAATTACCTGTGGAATATTCATGTTATGGACACTACTCACAAATAATAAAGAATGAATTATTAATACAAGAAAAAAATTGATCTATCTCAAGGGAATAATCTGAAAAAACAAATTTCAAGAGATACTATAAAATATCTCTTATATACATATTACCAAAAATAATATTACGAAAATGGAGACTAGATTAGCGTTTGCCAGGGATTAGAAATTAGGAGTAAGGTAGGTCAGTATACTCTATAACCATAGTATATAGGTTCCTTGTGGTCATTAAATAGTTCATGTATATCAATATGTATGTCAATTTTTGTGTTAGGCACACAAAGCTATACGTGAAATCACAAATATAAATCAGTTTATGTAAAAATTGGTGACATCCAAAGTTTTGAAAATGAATGATAATGATGGTTGCACAGCAATATGGATGTACTTAATTCCACTGAAAAGTAGGTTTAAAAAGCATTAAGATCACCAGGCATGGTGGCTCACACCTGTAATCTCAGCACTTCGGGAGGCTGAGGTGGGAGGATCACCTGAGGTCGGGAATTTGAGACCAGCCTGACCAATGTGGAAAAACCCCGTCTCTGGTGTGGTAGCACATGCCTGTAATCCCAGCTACTCAGGAGGCTGAGGCAGGAGAATCGCTTGAAGCTGGAAGGTGGAGGTTGTGATGAGCCAAGTTTGTGCCATTGCACTCCAGCCTGGGCAACAAGAGCAAAATTCCATCTAAAACAAACAAACAAAAAGCATTAAAAACAAACAAACAAAAAGCATTAAGCCCATAATTTTTATATTGTGTATTTTACTACAATAAAAATGTTACAATAGATAATAAATTGTGAAAAAATTGAAATTAGGTAAACCACTTACCTACATGGTAAGAGATAAAATAAAATTATTTCTACGTAACTATGTTATCCTTCCTTGTGTTAACTCCATACTGATGGGCAAAAATATGTCTGGCTTTTCATTTAGTCTCCCTAAGCCATAAAGTTTTTCTAAGAAACAAAGTGTAGAAAAGTTAATAAATAAATGAATGTTGATTGTTTTTATAAAGTCATAAGTGTGATTTTTTTGCCTGATACTTATAAATTGTACTAAAATAATAAGACATAGCCATATATTCATATTTTGCTTTTTATTTAGAGTCCTTAGTTTCCTAAGAGACTGATTTTTAGTTTTTCCTGTGTGTTTGTGTTTTGACCTGAATCTTAAGAGCAGAAAACTGGAAGTAGATAGAACTAATATTGGCAATTGGCTGCTACTAAACATATTGTGATTCCTATTTTTTTCTGTTTTCCTTCACTACAGTAATTCAACCGTCTTCCCAAAGGCTATGATATGGAATAGTCATATTGCCAAGACTTCACCAGCAAAAGGTCTAGAGTAGAAATGTGCTTTATAACCCTATGTTACCCCCAAATGCATTGTAAATGTCAAGCTTTTTGAAAAAGGAGCCCTTGTGGCAGAAGCTCAGGCTCCCAGTGCAGCCATCTATGATTGGGCTCGCCGGGCTGTAGGCTCCACCTGCCTTGGAATCCACGGAGTGGGTCCCCGCTGTGCCCCGCAGACCCCACCGCCCTTCGGCTCCGCTCGGCCTCCACCGCCCTAGCCGCGAGCTGTAGCCGTTCCAAGGGCAACGGCCATCTCTGCGGCTGGGCCACCGGCCACGCAATGCTGTCTCTCTTGCTGATCCTCTCAGGCCTGAGCCTTCTGACCATCGCGGGCCCGAGTAAGTGAAAAGCCCTGCAGGAGAGGAGGCCGCCTTTCCCCTTTGGCCTTTCGCAGGGCCCAGAAGCTCAGGCCAGGCTGGGGAGGGGGCCCTCAGAGCCATCCACCAAGTGTGGGACCCCGGGCTGCATCAGGAAGGGGGATGCCAGATAGGGTCTGAGACCTGCAGCCCACACTACTCCCACACAGGACTGAGGTCACCAAGCCCTAAAGTGTCCTTGGGTACAGTAAGGTAAACCTCCCACGCCTGGAAGAGCCTCTTCTTGGAAATGGACAGTGTGTGTGTGTCTGTGTGTCTGTGTGTGTGTGTCTGTGTGTCTGTGTGTCTGTGTGTGTGTGTGTGTGTGTGTGTGTGAAGAAAGGACGCTGTGACATGATACACTGGGAGTGCTCACATACGCTTTTCCTCATGCAGATTCTGAAACACCCATTCTGCAAATTACAGTACCACGGAAGATCCAGACAAACACCGATGATGGCGATGTTTCAGAAACACATGTAACTAAGAGATCATCTTTTAAAATTATGGTGTTTTCTTTTTCTGGACTATGTGGCCCCAATCAATTCATACATATCCCTTTGTGAAATTTTGTTTGTGTTCTAATTCACTGTGCTAAGGAATCATTTGGTCTGAATGACAGAGTTGGTTTTTTTTTATTTTAATTTCTCAATTAATATATGAATGTTAGATAACTGTTTTAAAATAAAGATTCAGAAAAAGAATCCCCAAATTTCTGTAACACAAAGGAACATATACAGTCTACTGGGTTCTTTTAGAAAATATGTACATTTAAGTCTGTATTATTATATAATTTAGGTTATACTAATTTTTACTGAGCAACATGTTTTTAACATGGCAATATATAAGGACTATCTTCATATCTATACATATATATATAAATCCTTTGTAAAAATGAAAGGGATTTTATCTTTTATCTGATTAGAGTAGGAAAGTATGTACATTGTAAAATTAAATTGAGGCGATACAGAGAATTGTGAATAAAGTAAATATCCACACCAGTCTCTGAAAGTAATAAATTTGTACTAAATGAACATTTAGACACACATGCACATGGGCACATATATTTTTAATGATTATATATGACTGTAATTGACATTTTCATTTATTTATAAATATTAGATTTACTTTTATGGTAATAAACATGACTGTCACTCTCATAACTTCATAAAATGTCATATGGATGTAACATCATATATCTTATTAAAATTTTGACTCATAATTTCATAAACCTTCTTTGATAGTTGGTTTATGTAGGATCAATGGGCAAGCCATTACAATTTTCTGTAAACATTGCAGAATATCTTCCAGAAAAGTTGCATGGCATTTGACTCTCATTAACAAACTATAATGATATGTATCTTTTTGAACTGTCACCAGACTTTGTTCAGTTTTCTCATTTCCACTAATGCACACAGACACACACACACTCGCATACACCATTATGAGAGGTAAGCATTATTACTTAAGGATGAAATGTTCAGCTCACTAGGAATATTTGAGAATTCTAAAGTTGTATGAATTTAATAAAATGCATTCAGCACCTAGAAAGTGAAAATTCATAGCTCTAGAGGAAGAAATTGTCAAATGCATTTCCATAGTGAGATCTTAAAATGTTTTCCTCAAATGTTGGTTGACAAATCATAAGAATATTCATAAAGATAAAGAAAAGTTGAACAATAAAAATAATTTTTCTCCAGTGGACATATATAGAACATGAATCCAGTGGAATAAATATATTGTTTTCTCCAGTTCTGATTTTTTTAGGACTCACTGGACTCTGCAGTTTATCACACATGAATTGGAGAAACATTCACTGTGAGCTTCCTGTTTAGGAACACAATCTCTGTGTTCCTAAAGCATACTGAGACTTTGACTTCCACCGACAAGAACTACAGGAGAAATTTTGGCTTTTGGAGAACTCAGCTGAAATCTTTCAGTGATTCTTTAAGTAGTCAAGTAGGACTTGTCAAAATATTTAGGCAAACACTGAGGAGGCTCCTTTGGCCAGGGATGTTTTGAGCCCTAAAAGCCAGTTATAAATATCACTGCCTTTGTTTTGGATAAGAATCTGAAATCTCCAGATATGTAGGGATCCCCAGATCTAAAGATAGAGGTTTTCCAATCCAGTTGTAATTTAGCTTTATGCCACTATAAGTAATGCACATTTTTCTGAACAATATGTAAAACAGTCAACAAAATTGATGACAGTAAAGAAAGAAAACTAAAATTCAAATACTGGTAGTGTAAAACTAGTCATTTGGTAACAATTAGGATAAAACTTAAAGCACTCAAAAATGCATTTAGAAGTTTGTAGATGTATATTTATATATTTCACAGGGTAAAGAAAAACCAGTGATGATGGATATTATCAATAAATAATGGAAAAAAATGAAGAAATTACATACAGAAATTTGATATGCACTTGAAAATTGCATAGGAACATAACTAAAAGTATATAAATAACCAATATTTTACCTGACAAAGCTGTCATTCAGAAATGAGGGATTAAAAAATATCCTGTACAAATAAAGGCTGAGGAAGTTTACTACCACTGAGCTTGCCTAATAAGAAATGCTAAGAGGAGTTATTTAAGCTAAAATGAAAGGAGGCTAAATTATAACAGGAACACATATGGAAGTGTAATACACACTGTAAAGGCAAATATAAGTCAATTTCAGAATACTATAATGTTGTAATAGAGGTATATGAGTCACTTATAACTCTAATGCAAAGGTTAAAAGACAAAAGTGTTAAAATAACTATCATTGCCATAGTTTGTTAATGAATACAAAATATAAAAAGATGGAAAATGTGACATAAATAACATAAAATTATGCATAGGTGTGGAAATGATAGTATATAGTTTTTATGTGATTGAAGTTAAATTTCTAGTATCTTAAACTAACCTGATATGACTATATATTTCATGTAGGCCTCATGGTAAACTGTGAAAGAAAAACCTATAGTA
Source organism: Sapajus apella (assembly GCF_009761245.1). NCBI lineage: Eukaryota > Metazoa > Chordata > Mammalia > Primates > Cebidae > Sapajus > Sapajus apella. Next base: position 4,382,993 of record NW_022436961.1, read on the forward strand.
AATACACAAAAATTAAAGAGAAAAGAATCAAGAGATACCACTGCAGGTTAACATCAATCACAGAGGAACACAGCAAGAGAGGAAAAATGTATGAAACAACATATAAAACAGCCAGAAAACAATGATCAAATGGCAATAGTAAGTCTTCATAGCAATAATTACTCTAAATTTAAATGGACTATAAACTCTCCAACCAAAAGACATAGAGTATCTGAATGGATTAAAAGTATCCAAAGATATGCTGCCTGAGAGAGACACACTTGAGCTTTAAGAACACACAGGGACTGAAAGTGAAGGGATAAAAAGAGATACTGCATGGAAATCAAAATCCAAAGAGGAGAGGAGTTGCTATGCTTTTATGAGACAAAGATAGACTTTAAGTCAAAAACCATAGCAAAGGGCAAAAAAAGTTGTAATGTAATGATAAATGGCCAGTTAATCAGGAAGATATAACAATTTAAAACATATATGCACCAAACACAGAGCCCCCTAAATGTATAAAGCAAATTTAAAGAATTGAAATGAGAAATAATAATATTAACGGGAACTTCAATACCCCAATTTCAACAATGGACAGTTTTATACAGCAGAAAATTAATAAGGGACATTTAGACTTAAAGTGTACTTTAGACCAAATGGACCTAAAAGACCTCTGTAGAACATTCCATCAAATAGAAACAGACTACACATTCTTCTCACGTACATATGTAACGTTTTCTAGAATAAATCATACTAGGCCACAAAAAAATTTTTAACAAATTTAGGAAATGTATAATCATAATCATAACCAGCATCTTTTCTAACTACAATGTTAAGAAATTAGATGTAACGAGGAAAAACAGAAAATTCCTACATAAGTTGAAATTAAACAATATCTTCTTAAACAACCAGTTGATCAAAGAAGAAACCAAAAGGTAAAAAAAAGAAAAGAGTAAAATAGCCATAGAATAGAGCAACCAAAACTAAGAGTTCTGTTTTTAAAAATATAAACAAAATTAATAAACTTTTAGCAATACTAGGAAGAGCAGAGGGCTCAAATAGGCAATACCAGAATTAAAGGAGGAGACATTACCATTGACATCACCAAGTAAAGGCATCAGGCTATGAACATTTTATGCCAACAAACTGTCTAACATAGAAGAAATGGACAGCATCCTAGAAACACAATCTACAAAGACTGAGTAATGAAAATAGAAAATCTGAGGAGATCAGTAACAAGTAAGACTGAATCAGTAATCAAAAATCTCCTACAAAGAAAGGTCCAGGACCAGACGACTTAACTGGTGATTTCCACCAAACATTTTAAAAGAAAAAAAAAGCATAAATAATGATTATTCTCAAAGAGTTTTCCAAAGAATTGAAGAGGAGCACTTCCAAACTTATTTCATGAAGCCAATATTACAATATTACTCTAACACCAAAGTCGGACCAAGATACTCCCAGATAAAACATGAGCCAATATCCCTGGACAAAGATGCAAATATCCTCAATAAAATACTACCAAATTCAACAGCACAATAAAAGGACTGTATGTCATAATCAACTGGGATTTATTTCTGGAATTCAAGGATTGTTAAACATATGCAAATGAATACATGTATATGCCACATTAAGAGAATAAAGGATAAAAATCATATCATTCATCTCAATAGATAAAGCCAAGGCTTTGGACAAAATCCAGCATTCTTTTATGATTAAAGTCCTCAACTAATTGGGCATAGGACGAATTTACCTCAAAATAATAAAGACCATAAATGACAGGCCTACATCTAACATCATACTCAATATGGAAAAGCTGAAAATTTTTCCTCTAATATCATGAAAATGACACTGGTGCCCAGTCTCCCCACTAGTGTTAAACATTGAACTCCATCCAAAAAAAAGAAGAAGAAGAAGAAAAGGAAAAAGAAAAAAAATAAAACCTGCTTGTAACAAAGGCCAAGGATAGCCGTCCTCACTTCAACTCAAGTTAACTCCATTAAAATTGTATTTTGTGCCTCAGCTTCTTCCTGTAGGTGTTTTGACTCCTCCTAGCCAAGGACTCTCAGTGGAGGTGCAGTGGAAGCCAGAATTCATGTCCTCACCCACTGGGGCCCACAAAGCCTCCCTTGCAAACCCCTCTCAAGGCTGGGCTCGGCCGCCTTTTTGTGCATTCCCACGGTCAGTCCCCCTGCATTTCCACCAGGAGACTGGACTATCATAATCTCCAACATTCTTGTCTGACACCCACACTGCACTCAGAAGGGCTGTGATTTATTCACTCTGCTATCTCCAGTATCCACTACTTAATGGGGCTTTATGGGTGTGTACTGAAGGAAGAAAGGGAGGATTGGGGGAGAAAAGCCTGGAAATGGTAAAGAGATCAGACTGGGTTTCAGTGGCTCATGCCTGTAATCCTAGCAATTTGGGAGGCCAAAGTGGGTGGATCATTTGAGGTCAGGAGTTTGAGAACAGCCTGGCCAACATGGTGAAACCCCATCTCTACCAAAAAAGAAAAAAAATACAAAAATTAGCTGGACATGGTGGCGTGTGCTTGTAGTCCCAGTTCCTCGGGAGACTGAGGCAGGAAAATCGCTTGGACCCAGGAGAGGTGATTGCAGTGAGGCAAGATAGCACTCTTGCACTCCAGCCTGGACAGCAGAGTGAGACTTTGTCTTCAAAAATAAATAAAAAAAAAATTGGTGTATATCTGGCTGCATTCAAATAATATCTCACATGTATTCAAAGAAATCTGAGACCAGCCACTGCCTTACTCTCAGGAAGCAAGCACAGGAAAACTAAGTAATTGCATCCCATCAACAGTGGAGTGTGCAAGTGACAGCAGATGTGGCTCTTCCAATGAAGAGGCCAAGGGATTGGGACACTTGGGAAATCCCAAGCCACACCTGAGGGGCCAACTACAGCCAAATGGAGTATTGCCTTCTCCAAACACAGATGGGACTTGGATTGCAGCCCCTGGTCTTAAGCAGGGAAGACCTAAGTCACCTCAATTGTCTTGTGAGAGACCACAGTCTATGCCAAGAGAGAGGAAGTGCCCGTGCAGGCCCTGACATAAAGCCCCTCCGTTAGGAAGTCCTCTGACCTTCTTTTCTTGGATAGCCCTTCCTTCACAATCAGATGAGAGAAAGTTACTTCCTTGCAAGTTAAGACTAATGTTATTATTGGACTTGACCATGGGTGGAAGTTGCACCAGAAGGATTATTCAAGAATATAAACTAAAATGCCTCCAAGTGAAATTGTCTATTATCATATGACACGATCTTATACATAGAAAATCATAAATATTCTATATGAAGAAAAGTCAGAATGAAGACATGAATTCAGTAAAGTTAACAGTATACAAAAACCAACGTAAAACAGATAAGCTGTGTTTCCATATATAGTAAACTAGCCAAAGAATAAATTTTTAAAAAATTTATACCATCATGAAGAATAAAATATTTAGCAATACATTTAACTATGTCAGACAAAATGGTATGTCATTTGTCTCTGGGTATATGGAAAAAGAAAATGTAGATTGATAGATGATTGATCGATTGATCAATAAATAAACAATGGAAATACTCATTTTTTAAAAAGAAGGAAATCCTGCCATCCATCATCCTGGTTGTACCTGGAGGACATTATGCTAAATGAAATAAGCCAGACACACAAAGACAAATATTGCATGATCTCACTTATTTTTACTATCTTAAAAATAAACTCAAACACGTAGTAACAGAAATTAGATGGTAGTCACCAGGGGCTAGAGGTGTGGGTGAAAAGAGAAGACACTGGATAAAGGGTAACTTTCAGTTATAAGATTAATAAATTCAGAAAACTGAATGTACATCATGGTCACTATAGTTAATAATAATATTTTGTTTACTTAAAATTTACTAAGAGTAGATCTCAAATGTTCTCACCACATATGATAAAATGGTAACTATCTGAGGTGGTGGATATAGTAATTTGGTTGTTTTAATCATTCACAATATATGTGTATGTTAAAACATCATATACATCTTATGTACACTTTAAATAAATACAAGGCTTGTTTTTCAGTTATAGCTTAATAAAGTTGAAAAAATAAAATTGCTTTAAAGTGTTCTGGAAATGAAAGGGACTTTGATTATTGATACAGATATCAATATATCATGAAGATATCATCATGCTTAATCTGTTTGAAACACCATACTAAATCTGTCTGAAACCAGAAACCACCATTAAATGGAGGGGCTTCTAATTAAATGTGAGCACTCTCAGAAGGTTGTGACTTTGTATGAGATGACACTCTTGAGCTAAGGCAATAGCAAAAGGGTGTGGGGAGAGGAGGATTGCTTGTGGGTAGTACTTCTGGCACCTGGGCAATAATTCTTTTATTCTTAACTGGGAAACTGTGCTGCATTATTTTGTTTTCAATTTATTTGTGCTGAGAGCTGCAAAATAGAGCAAAGATAACAAAATTCAAATTTCTTCAACTGTTTCTCAGCATTTCTAAACAATATCCTCATTTTAAATTCAAGTCTCATAATAATACATGCTAATGATTAATGATCTGAGTTTTGAAATTTAGACTCCTTGTGTTTATTTAAATTATAATTGTTATACATTCCAATTTTGATACATGTAGGATATAATCTACATTTGTATGAATGAATATATGTTTCAAGGAACTGTGATGTTTAACTTTTACGAAGTTAGAATCTCTACTAATTACTTTCCCTCTGAACATTTTGCTACAGGTCACTTATTCCATCAAAATTGAGGGGAAATCATACACTTTCCTGCTTGAAAAACAGTAAGTTATTGAAAAACGTTCATTATTTTTAGTGTCTTAAATTTTTACAATCACTACCCTAAATTGAACTTAAATAAGAAAATGAATATTAGATTTATTTAATAACATTTTATATCTTCTCTGTGATTCATTTTAGTCATCAATTGCAGATTGTCATTTTGAGACTGTTTCAGGGAGGGATTATGCCTTTTCCTAGGTTCCAAAATGAAGGCAGGATGGAGCTGAATCTTTAGTAAACTTGTGAAGGACATTCATTGCTGTTTTAAGACACTTAATAATTTTGGAGTTGTTTTTACCAAAGTATAACATCATGAAAACTAACGTAAATATATAAAATCTATTGTTACTTGTTAAACAAATATTAACTAAGGTATATGAGCCATAAAATTACAGTTGAATCTAAAAGAAAACCTATTTTGAAATCTGGCACCCCTGCTTATTACTATACATATATCTGTGTTTGTCAGTTTTATTTTATTTTATTTTATTTTATTTTATTTTATTTTATTTGTGAGACAGGGTCCCATTCAGCCGCCCAGGCTGGAATGTGGTAGTGCAATCATAACTCACTGCAGCCTAGATTTCTTGAGCTCAAGACATCCTCTTGCCTTGGCCTCCCAAGTAGCTAAGACTACAGGCACACACCACCACGATCCACCAATTTATTTTTATTTTTAGTAGAGATGGGGGATCTCTATATGTTGCCCAGGCTGGTCTTGAACCCCTGAGCTCAAGCAATCCTCCAGGTTTGGCCTGCCAAAGTACTGGGATTACAGGTGTGAGCCAGTTGATTATTTTGAATTCATTAAAGCAGCCCCACACTTTTTTCTGATTATACTGGTTATTATTCTTTCTTATATTCACAATATGCTATCAAAAAGCAGCAAGTTAATATAGAAATAAGTCCATTTCATGTTTATATGTTTGTATTGAAGGCAAATTTTGTTTAATTTTATTATTCTGGAAATTATTTTTAATTAATGAAATAATTACAATGTAGGGTCTTTATTTTGATTGAATTAGGTCATTTTTACACCCACGTTTCCTGGTGTATTTATACAATGAATCAGGAATATTGCATGGAGATTCTTCATTTTCAAACGTGAGTTTTTGTTTCTCCCAAGTAAAATTACATTTTTATGTGGTTAAGGTGCCATTGCTAGGGAGGAAATTAACACTTTATGCCCCACATAATTATTGAGAAAATAGAGCACAAAAGTAAATATAATGTGGCAATTACTATGAAAGCATATTGAATAGAACGACTACTTTTTTAAAAATCTGGAACTTAGGAATCATTTATCAAAAAAAAGACATTTAAGGTATGTCTGAAAGTATTAGTAGGAGTTTTGGGGATGGGGATGGAAGTGTGTCAAGGAGCTAAGACGCACAGAGAAGTTTCAATTGATATAGGACAGGGCCTGAGCAGTGGAGAAAATGGTAGACATTAGATTACAGAAAGACCCCAGGGAACCAGTGAGAGTGATGATGGAAAAAAGTAGACAGTGTACAGAACCTTAATAGGTCCACATGTGAAATCGCAAAATTAGAGTTATAGCTAAAAAGCTTTTCTCTTTCTTCTTTTTTTTTTTTTTTGAGACAAGGTCTTGCTCTGTCACCCCAGGCTGGAATGCAGTGGTACAAAATTGGCTCACTGCAGCCTCTGCCTCCCAGACTCAGGTGATCCCACCTCAGCTTCCCAAGTAGCTGAGCCGACAAACGCAAGACACACCAGGCTTATTTTTGTATTTTTGGTTGAGACGGGGTTTCACCATGTTGCCCAGGCTAGTCTCAAGCTCCTCGGTTCAAGCGATCTGCCTGCCTTGGCCTCCTAAAGTGCTGGGATTACAGGCTGGAAGACATTTAAGAGTCAAGAAAGTTTTGATATTATGTAAGAAAGTTCACTTGACCCTATAAGATATTTATTACATCCTGTAAGGTATTTATTACCCTGTAACACATTTATTCACATGACTGGGAGGAAGTGAATGCCAATGATGGGTCATACTCTATTGCTATATTGGAACTAAGAGATGATGAAATCTACAGTATGGTAACTGATAAAGGATTTTCCCTCCCTACCAAATTACAATTAGAAGTCAGAAAAAGAAATCATGAGGCACCTGTTCTGAGACATGTGACAACAGGCAGATTAGGAATTTTGTACCTGAGAGAATATAAGCACAGAAGGTGAATTTCATGTTTAAGTTTACCCCCTATTGTAGATAGTCTGGACCATAGATAGCAACCAGAGGTGGAAACAAGCAGAACACTCTTAAGAGTTTGGAGTTTAAGGTTGCTGATTACTGCTGATTTTTAACTTTTCTGTATTTTGAATATGTCTTTTGTCAAACAAGTGCTTTGCACATATTTTGTCCGTTTCTGATTTGTCTTACTTTTTAAATGGTCTACCACAGATCAAAATTTTTATTTTTGATGAGGGCTAATTTATCAACAATTCTTGTTATGATTGGTTGTTTTCATATCAAACCTATGGACTCTATGTAGCATTCTTTTCTAAAGACTTTCTGGTTTTTGTTTTTGTTTTTCTTTTTAAGTTTTATACTTTACATTTATTTTTTTATTTATTTATTTATTTTGAGGTAATTTTGTATAAGATATGATATTGAGATCAAAGTTCAGTCTTTTGACTATATGTATAATAGTTACAGCACTACTTATATTTCTAAAATGTTATCTTTCTGCCTTGAATTGTTCTTTTAACTATTTTGTCAAAAATCCATGGACCAAGTGTGGACGTATTGCTGGTTTATAAACTACAGTGGTTTTTCCCACTTTCTTATAGTTTTTAACTTTTTTCAGCTATTCTATTCTAGATATTTTGCTTTTTTATTTTAAATTTAAATAAAGCTACTCCTGTTAAATCTGTAGATCAATTTGGGGAGAACTGACATCTTTACTATGTTAAGTTTTCCAATCCAAAAACACAGTAAGTCTCTTCTTTCATTTGGTCTTTTATGTATATCTTTCACTAGTGTTTTTGTTATTTCAGCTTTCAGATCCTGTACATTTTTTAGGTTTATACCTAACTATTTCATTTTATTGGAATAATTTTCAATGATATTGTGTTCTAATTTTAGTTTCCACATGTATGTTGTCATTTTCTAGTTGCAATTCACTTTTTTGGGGTTTCATCTACTATTTTCATATCTTGCTAAATTCACATAATAGTTATATAAGGGCTTTTTAATAGATTCCTTGAGATTTCCTACATAGACACATCTTTTACAAATATAGACAATTTTCTTTTTTCAATCAATAGATCAGTCTGCTTTTCTCTTTCTTTCTTTCTTTCTTTCTTTCTTTCTTTCTTTCTTTCTTTCTTTCTTTCTTTCTTTCTTTCTTTTCTTTCTTTCCTTCTTTTTTTTCTTTTTGCCTTGCCTCACTGTAATTTGCTAAAATTTCCATTACCATGTTGAATAACAGTAGTGGGGGCAGACATTCTTCAACTATTCCCAATTTCATGGAAAACAGATTCAGTCTTTCATCGTGAAAAACTAATGTTGGCTTTAGGTTTTCTTATATTCTCTGTATCAAGTTGAAAAAATTCTTCTCTATTTCTAGCCAGCTAAAAGCTTATTTTGTTCTATTTTTCATTAATGGTTATTTAATTATAGAAAATCCTTTTTTTATATCAATTGATAAGATTACAAGTTTTCTTTTCTGGTCCTTTGAAATGGTGAATCCAATTGATTTATTTTTAAATCTTGAAATAGTTTTGCAAACCAAAAAAATTACAACCAAGTCCTGACGTGTATAATTATAATTCTTTTTACACATGACTGTTATTATCTTGAGGTTTTTCTCGCCAATTTTGATGAGAGATATTGATCTGAAAGTTTTTTTTTTTTTTTTTTGGACTGGCTTTGTTTGATTTTTGCATTAGGGTCATAATAATATATGTGTAAGGTCCTATAAAGGAAGTTGAGATTGGCTTTTTCTGCATCTATTAATTTCATCCTGTAAATTGTATTATTTATTATGTAGTATAGTGTATCACATTAATTAATTTTCTTATGTTGAACCACTGTTGCATTTCAGAAAGCCCACCTGGTCATAGTGTATAATACTTTTAATATGCTCTTGAATTCAGTTGTTTTTGAAATTTTTTTCCATCTATGTGCATCAGGGATATTGGCTTATAATTTTCTTCTTCTTATTTATTTATTATACTTTAAGTACTGAGGTACATGTACAGATAATGCAGGTTTGTTACATAGGTATATATGTGCCATGTTGGTGGTTTGCTGCATGCATCCATCACCCCGTCATCTACATTAAGTATTTCTCCTAATGCTATCCCTCCCCAAACTCCCCCAACTCCTGCTATTCCTCCCCTAGGCCCCAACCCCACAGGCCCCAGTGTGTGATGGTCCCCTCCCTATGTCCATGTGTTCTCATTGTTCAACACCCACTTATGAGTGAGAACATGGGGTGTTTGGTTTTCTGTTCTTGCATCAGTTTGCTGAGAATGATGGTTTCCAGTTTCATCCATGTCCTTGCAAAGAACATGAACTCATCCTTTTTTATGCCTACATAGCATTCTATGGTGTATACATGACACATTTTCTTTATCCAATCTATCATTGATGGGCATTTGGGTTGGTTCCAAGTCTTTGCTATTGTGAACACTGCCACAATAAATATATGTGTATATGTGTCTTTATAATAGAATGATTTATAATTCTTTGGGTATTATACCCAATAAAGGGATTGCTAGGTCAGATGGTATTTCTATTTCTAGATCCTTGAGGAATCGCCACACTGTCTTCCACAATGGTTGAATTAATTTACACTCCCACCAACAGTGTAAAAGAATGATTTATAATTCTTTGGGTATTATACCCAATAAAGGGATTGCTAGGTCAGATGGTATTTCTTCACGTCCTCTCCAGTGTCTATTGTTACCTGATTTTTTAATGATCATCATTCTAACTGGCCCGAGATGGTATCTTGATGTGGTTTTGATTTGCATTTCTCTATTGACCAGTGATGATAAGCTTTTTTTCATATGTTGGTTGGCTGCATAAATGTCTTCTTTTCAAAAGTGTCTGTTCATCTACTTTGTCCAATTTTTGATGGGGTTGTTTTTTTCTTGTAAGTTTGTTTAAGTTCTCTGTAGATTCTGGATATTAGCCCTTTGTCAGATGGGTAGATTGCAAAAATTTTTACCCATTCTGTTGGTTGCTGGTTCGCTCTATTGATACTGTCTTTTGCTGTGCAAAAGCTCTTAAGTTTAATTAGATCCCATTTTTCTATTTTGATTTTTATTGCCATCGCTTTTGGTGTTTTAGTCATGAAGTCCTTGCCTATGCCTATGTCCTGAAAGGTATTGCCTAAGTTTTCTTCTAGAGTTTTTTTGGTGTTAGGCCTCATGTTTAAATCTTTAATTCATCTGGAGTTAATTTTTGTATAAGATGTAAGGAAGGGGTCCAGTTTCAGCTTTCTGCACATGGCTAGCCAATTTTCCCAACACCATTTATCAAACAGGAAATCCTTTCCCCATTGCTTGTTTTTGTCAGCTTTGTCAAAGATAGGATTGCTGCAGTTGTGTGGTGTTCGTTCTGAGGTCTCTGTTCTGTTCCATTGGTTTATACCTCTGTTTTGGTACCAGTACCATGCTGTTTTGATTACAGTAGCCTTGTAATATAGTTTGAAGTCAGATAGCATGATGACTTCAGCTTTGTTTTTTTTTGGTTTTTTTGGTGTTTTTTGCTTAGGATTCTCTTGGCTATGCCGGCTCTTTTTTAGTCCCATATGAAGTTTAAGGTGATTTTCTCCAATTGTGTGAAGAAAGTCATTGTTAGCGTGATGGGGATGGCATTGAATCTATAAATTACTTTGGCCAGTATAGCAATTTTCATGATATTCATTCTTCCTAACTATGAGCATGGAATGTTTTTCCATCGTTTGTATCCTCTCTTATTTCCTTGAGCAGTGGTTTGTAGTTCTCCTTGAAGAGGTCCTTCACATCTGTTGTTAGTTGTATGCCTAGATATTTTATTCTCTTTGTAGCAATTGTGAATGGGAGTTCAATCATGATTTGGCTCTCTGTTTGTCTATTATTGGTGTATAGAAATGCGTGTAATTTTTGCACATTGATTTTGTATCCTGAGACTTTGTTGAAGTTGCTTATCAGCTTAAGGAGATTTTGGGCTGAGTCGATGGGGTTTTCTAAATGTACAATCATGTCATCTGCAAATAGGGACAATTTGACATCTTCTCTTCCTATGTGAATACTCTTTTATTTCTTTCTCTTGTCTGATGGCACTAGACAGAATTTCCAATACTGTGTTAAATAGGAGTGGTGAGACAGGGTATCCTTGTCTTTGCCGATTTTCAAAGGGAATGTTCCAGTTTTTGCCCATTCAGTATGATATTGGCTGTGGGTTTGTTGTAAATAGCTCTTATTATTTTGAGATTTGACTCATCAATACCCAGTTTATTGAGAGTTTTTAGCATAAAGGACTGTTGAATTTTGTGGAAGGCCTCCTCTACATCTATTGAGATAATCATGTGGTTTTTGTCTTTGGTTCTGTTTGTTTGATGGATTACATTTATAGATATGCATACATTGAACCAGCCTTGCATACCTGGAATGAAGCCAACTTGATCATGATGGATAAGCTTTTTGATGCGCTGTTTGATTTGGTTTACCCGTATTTTATTGAAGATTTTTGCATCAATGTTCATCAAGGATATTGGCCTGAGATTTTCTTTTTTAGTTGTGTCTCTGTCAGGTTTTGGTATCAGGATAATGTTGGTCTCATAAAATGAGTTAGGGAGGATTCTCTCTTTTTGTATTGTCTGGAATAATTTCAGAAGGAACGGTACCAGCTCTTCTTTGTACCTCTGGTAGAATTTGGCTGTGAACCTGTCTGGTCCTGGATTTTTTTAGTTGGTAGGCTATTAATTGCTGCCTCAACTTCAGTCCTTATTATTAGTCTATTCAGGAAGTCAACTTCTTCCTGGTTTAGAGTTGGAACGGTGTGAGTGTCCAGGAATTTATCCATTTCTTCTAGATTTACTGGTTTATTTGCATAGAAGTGTTTGTAGTAATCTCTGATGGTAGTTTGTATTTCTGTGGGATTGGTGGTGATATCCCCTTTATCATATTTGATTGCACTATTTGAATCTTCTCTCTTTTCTTTTTTATTGATCTGGCTGATGGTCTATTTATTTTGTTGATCTTTTTAAAAATCTTGATTTAAAATCCTTGATTTATTGATTTTTTGAAGGGTTTTTTGTGACTCCATCTCCTTCAGTTCTACTTTGATCTTAGATATTTCTTGCCTTCTGCTAGCTTTTGAATTTGTTTGATCTTGCCCCTCTAGTTCTTTTAATCGTGACACTAGAGCGGTGATTTTAGATCTTTCCTCACTTCTCTGGTGGGCATTTAGTGCTATAAATTTCTCTCTAGACACTGCTTTAAATGTGTCCCAGAGATTCTGGTAAGTTGTATCTTCTTTCTCACTGGTTTTGAAGAACATCTTTATTTCTGCCTTCATTTCATTATTTATACAGTAGTTATTCAGGAGCAGGTTGTTTAGTTTCCATGTAGTTGTGCAGTTTTGAGTAAGTTTCTTAATCCTGACTTCTAATTTGATTGCACTGTGATCTGAGAGACTGTTGTGATTTTCATTCTTTGGCATTTTCTGAGAAGGGTTTTACTTCCAATTATGTGGTCAATTTTAGAATAAGTGTGATGTGGTGCTGAGAAGAATATATATTCTGTGGATTTGGGATGAAGAGTTCTGTAGATGTTTATTAGGTTTGCTTGGTCCAGATCTGAGTTTAAGTCCTGGATATCCTTGTTAATTTTCTGTCTCTTTGATCTGTCTAGTATTAACAGTGGGGTGTTATAATCTCCCACAGTTACTGTATGGGAGTCTAAGTCTCTTTGTAGGTCATTAAGAACTTGTTTTTTGTATCTGGGTGCTCCTGTATTGGGTGCATATCTATTTAGGATAGTTAGCTCTTCTTCTTGCATTAATTCCTTTACTATTATGTGATGCCCTTCTTTGTCTCTTTTGATCTTTGTTGGTTTAAAGGCTGTTTTATCAGAGACTAGGATTGCAACATCTGCCTTTTTTTTTTCCTCTCTTCATTTGCTTGGTAAATCTTCCTACATCCATTTATTTTGAACCTATGTGTGTCTTTGCAAGTGAGATGTGTTTGCTGAATACAGCACATTGATGGGTCGTGCCTTTTTATCCAATTTCCCAGTCTGCGTCTTTTGATTGTGGCATTTCGCCCATTTACATTTAAGGTTAATATTGTTATGTGTGAATTTGATCCTGCCATTTTGATTCTAGATGATTGTTTTGCCAGTTAGTTGATGCAGTTTCCTCATAGTGTTGATGGTCTTTACAGTTTGGTATGGTTTTGCAGTGGCTGGTACTGCTTGTTCCTTTCTATGTTTAGTGCTTCCTTCAGGAGCTTTTGTAGGGCAGGCCTGGTGGTGATGAAATCTCTCAGCAATGGCTTGTCCATAAAGGATTTTATTTCTCCTTTGCTTCTAAAGCTTAGTTTGGCTGGATATGAAATTCTGAGTAGAAAATTCTTTTATTTAAGGATGTTAAATATCGGCCCCCACTCTATTCTGGCTTGTAGGATTTCTGCCAAGAGATCCACTGTGAGTCTGAGGGGCTTCCCTTTGTGGGTAACCCAACATTTCTCTCTGGCTGCCTTTAGCATTTTTTCCTTCATTTCAACCCTGGTTAATCTGATAGTTATGTGCCTTGGGGTTGCTCTTCCCCAGGAATACCTTGGTGGTGGTGATTTTCTTTTCCTGTGGTGTATTTATGTGGCTTTGGTGTCTGGCCTCATAGAGGAAGCTTGGAAGTCTTTCCTCTTTCAATTTTTTGCAAGAGTTTAAGAATGCTTTGTGTGGTATTAATTATTCTTTAAATGTTTGATAGAGTTCAACAGTAAATTTCTCTGATCCTGCTCTTTTCTTGTTGTAGGTTTTGATTACTGATCTAATCTTCATTCTAGTTATGAGTCCTTTTAAATTTTATACTTTATTATAATTCAATCTTGGCCATTTTTATGCTAGAAATGTATCAATTTCTTCTATTATCCAGTTTGCTGACATATACTTGTTCATGCTAGTCTCTTAAACTATCTTTTTCTTGTTTCTGTAGCATTAGTTTTAATATCTCTGTTTTACTTCTGATTTTATTTATTTGCATCCTTTGTATTTTCTTAACATGGCTATGTATAATTTTCAATTTTATCTTTTCCAAAAATGAATTTACTTATTTGTTTCTATGTGGATTTTCTATTTTTTATTTTGTTTATTTATGTTCTAATCTTCTTTTTAAATCTTCTTTGCTGGATTATAAATCGTTCTACTATAAGGACATGTGCACACAAATGTTCATTGCAGCACTATTTACAATAGCAAAGACCTGGAACCAACCCAAATGCCCACTCATGATAGACTGGACAGGGAAAATGTGACACATATACACCATGGAATATTATGCAGCCATCAAAAACGATGAGTTTGGGTCCTTTGTAGGGACATGGATGAACCTGGAAACCATCATTCTCAGCAAACTGACAGAAGAGCAGAAGATCAAACACCACATGTTCTCACTCATAGGCGGGTGTTGCACAATGAGAACACATGGACACAGGGAGGGGAGCACTACACACTGGGGTCAGTTGGGGGGAAATAGGGGAGGGACA
>NW_022436961.1:4397589-4400430 GCF_009761245.1 Sapajus apella
AATTTGGGGCTTAGTTTTATCTTGTTTTTCTATCTCCTTCAGGTAAACTGAAGTTATTTGAGATATGTCTTTTTTTTCAATGTAGGCATATATTGCTATGACCTTTTCTCTTAATATTGCTTTTCCTGCATCCATTTGTTTTAATATTTTTTGTTTATTTTTATTTTCATGTTTTCACTTGTGTCAAGGTATTTTCTAATTTCTGTTTTGATTTTTTCAGCCAATAATTATTAAAGTGTGTGTATTTTGATGTATATGTTAATATTTTAGTTTGCCTTATGCTATTTATTTTTAGCTTCATTCTATTATGTTCAGAAAAGACACTTGTTATTATTTCAATCTTTTTAAGATTTTTAGACTTGTTTTTTAACCTAATATTTGATCTATCTGGAGAAGATCCAGATGAACGTTAGAAGAAAGTGTATTCTTCCACTGTTCAATGAAATTCTTTATATGTTTGTTAGAACTATTTGGTTTATAGTACTATTAAAATATTCTGTTTTCTTATTAATCTTCTGTTTGGATGTTCTATTCATTTTTTAAAATAAGATATTAAAGTCTTCTATTGTTACAGTATTGGTGTCTGTTTTTTTATTTATGTGTTCTAATATTGTGTACATATTTATAAATTATCTTCTTCAGATATTGACCCTTTTATTGTTATAAAATGTCAGTTTTTCTCTTACAATGACTTATGTGTTAAAATCTATTTTCTTTGATATACTTATAAAAATCTCTGCCCTCTTTTGCTTATCATTCACATGGAATTTATTGTTCCATCTCTTTACTTTCACCCTATATGTGTACTTAAGTCTCAAGTGAGTTTCTTACAGATTTTATAAGAAATCTAGACTGCTTTGCATAGCATTATTTTTAGGTTTTTTTTTCTTTCCGCACTTAAAAAAAAAATCCATTCCACTATCTTCTGGACAGCAAGATTTCTCCTGAAAAAGCAAAAAGTCTGCTCACAGTCCTATGGAGTTTCTTTTGTGTGTGACAAGTTGCTACTTTTTTGTAGTTTACAAAATCATCTTTGTTTTTGATCTTCAATGTTTTATTAAAATAGGTCTAGGTGTGAATATCTTTCACTTTCCTAAGGAGAGAGTGACCCAAATCTATCAGCTTTAGCGAGTCTAGTTTTGCATCCTCCAAGGATATATATCTCTATATTGTTTCTAATTACTCACAATGGTAATTTTTCCATATAATGTTGCTTAATTGGTATGCTTGTGGGGAGAAGAAGTATCCCGGGGTTCCTGTTTCACAATCTGGCTGAATTTCAGTAATAATATTTTGAATGTTATTTAAATTCTTTTTAAAGTATAAATTATACATTTTCTGCTATTGTTTTACAATTTGTTGAGGCATTATACATTTCTTCAGCCACTTGTCCTCTATTTTGTAGGTTGGGTATATGTGATTGCATTCTCCTTAAATCTGGTGATCTTATCCACTGTCATCTGTACTTTAGACTATAGAGCTTATCCAGTGTTTCATTTTTTTTGTTATATATTTCAATTAATAAACTTTCATTTGTTTCTTTTTTGGCTTCTATTTATTTCCTTAGAGTATATTTTATTTCAAGAGAATTTGTATTCGTCCATTGATGCAATTTATATATTTCTTTCAAATATTTTTTGATATCCTATGACTCATGTTGGGATACTCCTGGTCCTTGGTATAATGACATTCAGTTACGGCTTGACATTAAGACTCTTGACTTATTTTAATGTTCTATTTTAGAAGGCAGTCATTCAGTTTGAGTTTAGTTTTATTGTAGTCCACTGTTCCAATAACAATTTTTCTTTTTTATGATTTACCATATTATTGTGTTGTGTTTCATTTTTCTGGCTGAGTTGGACCTTCTGCTTCCTCTTAGGTGGTTAAGCTAGAGGTATAAATGACACTTCTCTGGGCCAAGTAGTGTTTCTAGTTGAGGTGGGTGAGGAAGGGTTCATAGGGTCGAAAACATTTCTCCTCTATTTTCTCTGCTACTAGATTTCAGCCTGCTTGATTATATATGTACTGGTGACCCTGATATCAGAAGATACCTCCTATCTGAATGATCTTTTTCTGCTTATAGTAGGGAGAATTGGGAAATAACTCACGAGGATTACTTTCTTTTCCTGGGTGCACAGCCAGAAGCTATTGGGTCTGGATTACTCTCTACTACCAGAGAGAGGTTGGGAACTGGTTTGCCTTCTATCTCTTGGTGAGGGGCTTATAGATTCAGGTCCTGCTGGCACCACTGCAAGTGCCGGTGACTGCTGCTGTTGCTAGACGTGGAGCAGGATGTGGATCACCCCTGCCTGAGTTTGTTAGTCTTGATGGTGTGAGTGTTAACTGTCACATTGCTATAAATGTGTGTTGGGTAGAATTAATTGGTTCACCTGGGCTCTGTTAACTGCTACCAGGGATAGATTTGGCCTACCAATGACAGCAAGTGGGAGTAGAGATTATGCCTTGTTTTGAGAAAAAGTGTATGTTACTGATAAAAATGTTTGGGAGCTAATAACATAGCAGAAAAGAACTTAGAGGAAAAGATTGTAGATTGATATGGAAATTCAATACCTGAAAAATAATATTATAATAATGGTTAAATGTTAATGTTTCACAATATATAGGAAATAAAGATAAAAACTAGGACTTTGTTTCCAAATCATTTATGAATATATCTTTCTATATTCCCTTTTAGGGTCATTGCTTTTATCAAGGATATGCTGCAGACATTCCAAAATCAGCTGTGACACTAAGTACCTGTTCTGGACTCAGGTAATGGCATATTCCAGATATGTACGTTGAGATTATACATGATCCTTTAATTTCCAGAAACTTCTTGAA
>NW_022436961.1:4400830-4402682 GCF_009761245.1 Sapajus apella
CTGTAGATGTTTATTAGGTTTGCTTGGTCCAGATCTGAGTTTAAGTCCTGGATATCCTTGTTAATTTTCTGTCTCTTTGATCTGTCTAGTATTAACAGTGGGGTGTTATAATCTCCCACAGTTACTGTATGGGAGTCTAAGTCTCTTTGTAGGTCATTAAGAACTTGTTTTTTGTATCTGGGTGCTCCTGTATTGGGTGCATATCTATTTAGGATAGTTAGCTCTTCTTCTTGCATTAATTCCTTTACTATTATGTGATGCCCTTCTTTGTCTCTTTTGATCTTTGTTGGTTTAAAGGCTGTTTTATCAGAGACTAGGATTGCAACATCTGTCTTTTTTTTTTCCTCTCTTCATTTGCTTGGTAAATCTTCCTACATCCATTTATTTTGAACCTATGTGTGTCTTTGCAAGTGAGATGTGTTTGCTGAATACAGCACATTGATGGGTCGTGCCTTTTTATCCAATTTCCCAGTCTGCGTCTTTTGATTGTGGCATTTCGCCCATTTACATTTAAGGTTAATATTGTTATGTGTGAATTTGATCCTGCCATTTTGATTCTAGATGATTGTTTTGCCAGTTAGTTGATGCAGTTTCCTCATGGTGTTGATGGTCTTTACAGTTTGGTATGGTTTTGCAGTGGCTGGTACTGCTTGTTCCTTTCTATGTTTAGTGCTTCCTTCAGGAGCTTTTGTAGGGCAGGCCTGGTGGTGATGAAATCTCTCAGCAATGGCTTGTCCATAAAGGATTTTATTTCTCCTTTGCTTCTAAAGCTTAGTTTGGCTGGATATGAAATTCTGAGTAGAAAATTCTTTTATTTAAGGATGTTAAATATCGGCCCCCACTCTCTTCTGGCTTGTAGGATTTCTGCCAAGAGATCCACTGTGAGTCTGAGGGGCTTCCCTTTGTGGGTAACCCAACATTTCTCTCTGGCTGCCTTTAGCATTTTTTCCTTCATTTCAACCCTGGTTAATCTGATAGGTATGTGCCTTGGGGTTGCTCTTCCCCAGGAATACCTTGGTGGTGGTGATTTTCTTTTCCTGTGGTGTATTTATGTGGCTTTGGTGTCTGGCCTCATAGAGGAAGCTTGGAAGTCTTTCCTCTTTCAATTTTTTGCAAGAGTTTAAGAATGCTTTGTGTGGTATTAATTATTCTTTAAATGTTTGATAGAGTTCAACAGTAAATTTCTCTGATCCTGCTCTTTTCTTGTTGTAGGTTTTGATTACTGATCTAATCTTCATTCTAGTTATGAGTCCTTTTAAATTTTATACTTTATTATAATTCAATCTTGGCCATTTTTATGCTAGAAATGTATCAATTTCTTCTATTATCCAGTTTGCTGACATATACTTGTTCATGCTAGTCTCTTAAACTATCTTTTTCTTGTTTCTGTAGCATTAGTTTTAATATCTCTGTTTTACTTCTGATTTTATTTATTTGCATCCTTTGTATTTTCTTAACATGGCTATGTATAATTTTCAATTTTATCTTTTCCAAAAATGAATTTACTTATTTGTTTCTATATGGATTTTCTATTTTTTATTTTGTTTATTTATGTTCTAATCTTCTTTTTAAATCTTCTTTGCTGGATTATAAATCGTTCTACTATAAGGACATGTGCACACAAATGTTCATTGCAGCACTATTTACAATAGCAAAGACCTGGAACCAACCCAAATGCCCACTCATGATAGACTGGACAGGGAAAATGTGACACATATACACCATGGAATATTATGCAGCCATCAAAAACGATGAGTTTGGGTCCTTTGTAGGGACATGGATGAACCTGGAAACCATCATTCTCAGCAAACTGACAGAAGAGCAGAAGATCAAACACCACATGTTCTCACTC
>NW_022436961.1:4402782-4517094 GCF_009761245.1 Sapajus apella
AATTTGGGGCTTAGTTTTATCTTGTTTTTCTATCTCCTTCAGGTAAACTGAAGTTATTTGAGATATGTCTTTTTTTTCAATGTAGGCATATATTGCTATGACCTTTTCTCTTAATATTGCTTTTCCTGCATCCATTTGTTTTAATATTTTTTGTTTATTTTTATTTTCATGTTTTCACTTGTGTCAAGGTATTTTCTAATTTCTGTTTTGATTTTTTCAGCCAATAATTATTAAAGTGTGTGAATTTTGATGTATATGTTAATATTTTAGTTTGCCTTATGCTATTTATTTTTAGCTTCATTCTATTATGTTCAGAAAAGACACTTGTTATTATTTCAATCTTTTTAAGATTTTTAGACTTGTTTTTTAACCTAATATTTGATCTATCTGGAGAAGATCCAGATGAACGTTAGAAGAAAGTGTATTCTTCCACTGTTCAATGAAATTCTTTATATGTTTGTTAGAACTATTTGGTTTATAGTACTATTAAAATATTCTGTTTTCTTATTAATCTTCTGTTTGGATGTTCTATTCATTTTTTAAAATAAGATATTAAAGTCTTCTATTGTTACAGTATTGGTGTCTGTTTTTTTATTTATGTGTTCTAATATTGTGTACATATTTATAAATTATCTTCTTCAGATATTGACCCTTTTATTGTTATAAAATGTCAGTTTTTCTCTTACAATGACTTATGTGTTAAAATCTATTTTCTTTGATATACTTATAAAAATCTCTGCCCTCTTTTGCTTATCATTCACATGGAATTTATTGTTCCATCTCTTTACTTTCACCCTATATGTGTACTTAAGTCTCAAGTGAGTTTCTTACAGATTTTATAAGAAATCTAGACTGCTTTGCATAGCATTATTTTTAGGTTTTTTTTTCTTTCCGCACTTAAAAAAAAAATCCATTCCACTATCTTCTGGACAGCAAGATTTCTCCTGAAAAAGCAAAAAGTCTGCTCACAGTCCTATGGAGTTTCTTTTGTGTGTGACAAGTTGCTACTTTTTTGTAGTTTACAAAATCATCTTTGTTTTTGATCCTCAATGTTTTATTAAAATAGGTCTAGGTGTGAATATCTTTCACTTTCCTAAGTAGAGAGTGACCCAAATCTCTCTATCAGCTTTAGCGAGTCTAGTTTTGCATCCTCCAAGGATATAGATCTCTATATTGTTTCTAATTACTCACAATGGTAATTTTTCCATATAATGTTGCTTAATTGGCATGCTTGTGGAGAGAAGAAGTATCCCGGGGTTCCTGTTTCACAATCTGGCTGAATTTCAGTAATAATATTTTGAATGTTATTTAAATTCTTTTTAAAGTATAAATTATACATTTTCTGCTATTGTTTTACAATTTGTTGAGGCATTATACATTTTTTCAGCCACTTGTCCTCTATTTTGTAGGTTGGGTATATGTGATTGCATTCTCCTTAAATCTGGTGATCTTATCCACTGTCATCTGTACTTTAGACTATAGAGCTTATCCAGTGTTTCATTTTTTTGTTACATATTTCAATTAATAAACTTTCATTTGTTTCTTTTTTGGCTTCTATTTATTTCCTTAGAGTATATTTTATTTCGAGAGAATTGTAATCGTCCATTGATGCAATTTATATATTTCTTTCAAATATTTTTTGATATCCTATGACTCATGTTGGGATACTCCTGGTCCTTGGTATAATGACATTCAGTTACGGCTTGACATTAAGACTCTTGACTTATTTTAATGTTCTATTTTAGAAGGCAGTCATTCAGTTTGAGTTTAGTTTTATTGTAGTCCACTGTTGCAATAACAATTTTTCTTTTTTATGATTTACCATATTATTGGGTTGTGTTTCATTTTTCTGGCTGAGTTGGACCTTCTGCTTCCTCTTAGGTGGTTAAGCTAGAGGTATAAATGACACTTCTCTGGGCCAAGTAGTGTTTCTAGTTGAGGTGGGTGAGGAAGTGTTCATAGGGTCGAAAACATTTCTTCTCTATTTTCTCTGCTACTAGATTTCAGCCTGCTTGATTATATATGTACTGGTGACCCTGATATCAGAAGATACCTCCTAGCTGAATGATCTTTTTCTGCTTATAGTAGGGAGAATTGGGAAATAACTCACGAGGATTACTTTCTTTTCCTGGGTGCACAGCCAGAAACTATTGGGTCTGGATTACTCTCTACTACCAGAGAGAGGTTGGGAACTGGTTTGCCTTCTATCTCTTGGTGAGGGGCTTATAGATTCAGGTTCTGCTGGCACCATTGCAAGTGCCGGTGACTGCTGCTGTTGCTAGACGTGGAGCAGGATGTGGATCACCCCTGCCTGAGTTTGTTAGTCTTGATGGTGTGAGTGTTAACAGTCACATTGTTATAAATGTGTGTTGGGTAAAATTAATTGGTTCACCTGGGCTCTGATAACTGCTACCAGGGATAGATTTGGCCTACTAATGTCAGCAAGTGGGAGTAGAGATTATGCCTTGTTTTGAGAAAAAGTGTATGTTACTGATAAAAATGTTTGGGAGCTAATAACATAGCAGAAAAGAACTTAGAGGAAAAGATTGTAGATTGATATGGAAATTCAATACCTGAAAAATAATATTATAATAATGGTTAAATGTTAATGTTTCACAATATATAGGAAATAAAGATAAAAACTAGGACTTTGTTTCCAAATCATTTATGAATATATCTTTCTATATTCCCTTTTAGGGTCATTGCTTTTATCAAGGATATGCTGCAGACATTCCAAAATCAGCTGTGACACTAAGTACCTGTTCTGGACTCAGGTAATGGCATATTCCAGATATGTACGTTGAGATTATACATGATCCTTTAATTTCCAGAAACTTCTTGAAAGGTAGAGTAAATATAGAGAAATAGAAACTTTATTTTTTATTTTTATTTTATTTATTTTTTTTTTTTTGAGACGGAGTTTCACTCATGTTACCCAGGCTGGAGTGCAATGGCGCGATCTTGGCTCACCACAACCTCCGCCTCCTGGGTTCAGGCAATTCTGCATCAGCCTCCTGAGTAGCTGGGATTACAGGCACGCACCACAGAAACATTATTTTTTAAAATACTTTTCTTTTTTATCTATTCTTTTTATCTTTTTTTCTGTTCTCTTTTTCTCTATCCCAGGCTGGCAGTCACAAAATGCATTCCAATAAAATCTCTCACCAGCATAAACTGTATTCAAATTCATTAATGGAGAATCTATACTAATAACATTTTTAGCCGGGCATGGTGACTCACACCTGTAATCCTAGCACTTTGGGAGGTCGAGGTGGGTGGATCACCTGAGGTCAGGCGTTCAAGACTAATAACATTTTTATTTCTTTTTTGTATTTGAATATCTAGAGGATTATTTCAGTTAGATAATATCAGCTATGGTATTGAACCATTGGAATCTTCACCTACATATGAGCATGTAGTTTATCAAGTAAAAAATGATGCTATTGGTCATTACTCCTTTCAAGAAAATTACCCAGTGGCCCAATATATAGATCAGTCGTACCGGATTCTTGTGAAACCAGACGTGAGTATTCTCATTTATGATTTCTTCATTTGTCTTACTGTTGATAAACTTATTCACAGTGGAATTTTGAAATTTGATGCATTTGGAGAACAAATTTATGCTGGTTTTCATGGTTTTTATTAAAAACTTCAGTTGTAGGGTATTTGTTTAAAACATATATTTGTTTATTCAGATAGTATTTAGAAAATGTAATTGATATAAATATATGTAATTCTAAAGCATCGTAACGTTTCCCTAATTACAGGAATTTTTATACAAGTATCGTTATTTTTATATTGATTTTGCATCTTACTAATAAAATTGTTACCAATTTGATCAAATTGCTTTATAAGTTTTTTGGACTTGAATTTTTTTTTATTTTAAAGTGTTATTTTGATAGAAAATATAAAAGAGAAAAGGAGGCAATACACTAGAAATTGTGTGAAACCTTATTGTTTAAAGATGATGCTCTTAATATTTTGATGGAACTGTTCCAATTGTGCTAAATACCAATTTATAAATTGTGATGGTATATACATTACTCAATAATCATATGTTTATACTTAATATGGACACATTTTATTGAATGTAAACCTCAATAAAGTTAATATAAAAAAGTAAAAGAACAAAAATAATAAGAAAATAAGGGCAACATTTGGAGAAATGTATATGGAAGTTAGTTTACATTGAAGACTGATGAGGGAGTGGTGTGCTACAGAGTACATAGGAATGTTAAAAAGAGGAAGAAAATATGGGATTCTTCCTCATTTCAATGACTTTTTGACAATTCTAATTATCAATAACATAAAATAAAATGCTTTTGATTTTCTTGTAAAATTTGTATTTGGAATCCTACCTGCTAAGTGAGCGCTCATCCTTTTATGTTATTACTTATATCTATATTTGTGTATCTGTGTTCATATATCTATCATCTATCTACATACAGATAGATGGTAGCTACATGGATGGATAGTCTATATCTCACCTGTGAGTGTGTGTATATATGTATTGCACATGACAACTGCAATGTAAAAATTTTGAAATTATTTAATTCACGTCCTCTATTTCACAGATAAATTCAGGTGCCATGCTATTGAAAAGAACTCTGAAAGTACAAATCATTATGGATAAAGCCATGGTATGCAATATCAGTATGTTTATTATATTTTTATTTTGTTGAAATTTAGAGGGAATATGAATAAAAAACTCTCAACATTTTCAATGCACGTGTACATAATGTACATATGTATATATATGTATATAATTGTACTTTAGGTTCTGGGGAACATGTGCAGATCATGCAGAATTGTTGCATAGGTACATACATGGCAAGGTGGTTTGCTGCCTCCATACCCCCATCACCTATACCTGGCATTTCTCCCCATGTTATCTCTCCCCAACCTCCCCATCCTCTGCTGTCCCTCCTCTAGCGCCCAACAACAGACCCAGTGTGTGATGCTCCTCTCCCTGTGTCCATGTGTTCTCATTGTTCAACACCCGTCTATGAGTGAAAACATGTGGTGTTTGATTTTCTATTCTTGTGTCAGTTTTCTGAGAATGATGGTTTCCAGATTCATCCATGTCCCTACAAAGGACACAAACTCATTGTTTTTTATGGCTGCTTAGTATTCCATGGTGTATATGTGCCACATTTTCCTTGTCCAGTCTATCATTGATAGACATTGAAAATGTTTTTTTCAGTGTAGCCAGCTTCATCAATTATCTTAGCTAGATCTTTGAAATAACCTGCTACAACTTCTGTATTAGCACTTGCTACTTCACCTTGCACTTACACTTTTATAAAGATGGCCTCTGTCCTTAAATTTCTCGAAATCAATCTCTGCTAGCTTCACTCTCTTCCACAGCTTACTTACCTTTCTCAGCCTTCATGGACTGGAAGAAAAGTCAGGGCTTCCTCTGGATTAGGCTTAGACTTAACAGATGTTATGGCTGGTTTAATGTTTTATCCAGACCACTAACACTTTCTTCATATCAGCAATAAGGCTGTTTTACTTTCTTATCATTCACATATTCACTAGAGTAGCACTTTTAGCTTTCTTCAAGAGATTTTCCTTTGCATTCACAACTTGACTAATCATTTGTCGAGAGGTCTAGATCTTCCTCAGTTTTGAACCTGTCTTCCTCACTAAGCTTAATCATTTCTAGCTTTCAATTTAAAGTGAGAGGCATGTGATTCTTCCTTTCACCTGAACACTTAGAAGCCATTGTAAGGTCATTAATTTGTCTAATTTCAATATTTAATTATCTCAGAGAATAAAGAAGCCTGAGGAGAGGGAAAGAGATGAGGGAATGGCTGGTCAGTGGAGCAGTCAGAAACTACATGGCATATATAGATTAAATTTGTCCTCTTATGTGGGCACAGTTCATGGCATCTGAAAACAATTATAGTAGTAACATTGATAATCACTAGTGATAGTAATAATATCAATAATAAAGCTTGAAATATTGCAAGAGTTACTAAATGTAACAGGAAGACATGAATTGAGCATGTTATTGGAAAAAATAATGCCAATAGACTTACTTGATTCAGGATTACCACAAATTTTCAATTTGTAAAAAATGCAATATCTGCAAAATGCAATAAAGTGAAGCACAATAAAACATTTTATTAGAATGAAGACAAACGATGACAGTATACTATAGTAGAAAAAGTAGACTTAGTAGTTTATTTAGTTGTGGATTTGAGACTTGAATTTTATCTGTAAACAGTTTTGGCAAAACAAATCTTAAATATGACACTAAGAGCATGACCAATAAAAAAAAATAGATAATTTGGATTTCATAAAAATAAGACTCGATGCAGTGCCTCTCACCTGTAATCCCAGCACTTTAGGAGGCCAAGGAGGGCAGATCACCTGAGGTTGGGAGTCCAAGACCAGCCTCGCCAATATGGTGAAACCCCATCTCTACTAAAAATATGAAAAATTAGCAAGGCATGGTGGTGGGAACTCATATCCAGGAATACAGGCGCCTGCCACCATGCCCTGGTAACCAATAGATTACTCACTCTTCATACCTCAATACTTTGAATTTCTACATCTGTAAAGAGGAAGATGATCACAATTATCTCATTTTAATATCATTGATTACTTTATAAATTTTAGGCTGATGTTTAAAACTTGGTGAGCATGAGATGTATCTTAATTCTATTTAGGGCCTTTTCAATTGACCACCAAATTATTTTTACATTTATATTTAAATCCACTTAAAATGTGGTAGTTAGTTATTTTTACTAGTAATTAAGAAACAAAATTTGTCTTTCAGTATGATTATATGGGCTCTGCTGTGGCAGTTGCAGTTGACAAAGTTTTTCAAATCTTTGGTCTTATCAACACTGTAAGTATTTGTATTTTATATTTAAGTAAGCAATATGACATTGTGTGTGTACACATATATAGCATTTACATTTCAATAAAAAGTAAAAATGTAAATGTACTCTAACCAGCTAGTTTTATCCACCAATTATTTTATCTTCAAAAAATATTAAATTCAATATATTAGCATTAGATATTGAGATGTAATGCCATCTTTATGGTTACCTAAAACTGTAAAACATGTATCTTCTGTTCTCAGATGTTTTCCCAGCTTAATATGACAGTTATGCTGTCTTCCTTGGAGATCTGGTCAGATCAAGATAAGATTTCAACAAGTGGTCATGCTGATGAATTACTACAGCGATTTTTGTCTTGGAAACAAAAATTTTTGTCTCAAAGGTCTTATGATATGACATATTTATTAGTGTAAGTACTTTATTCATGTTTGGAAAAGCTTTATCAAATTGTTTGATATCTTAGCTATCAAAATTATATATACATTTTATATAACAATAATTATTAAAAATCTAGATGAAGCTGGGTGCAGTGGCTCATGCCTGTAATCCCAGCACTTTGGGAGGCTGAGGTGGGCAGATCCCAAGGTAAAGAGTTTGAGACCAGCCTGACCAATATGATGAAACCCCATCTCTATTAAAAATACAAAAGCTAGCTAGGCGTGGTGGCAGGTGCCTGTAGTCCCAGCTACTGGGGAGGCTGAAGCAGAATTGCTTGAACCCGGGAGGTGGAGGTTGCATTGAGCCAAGATCACACCATTGCACTCCAGCCTAGGCAACAGAGTGAGACTCCCTCTCAAAACAAACAAATAAAAAAGATATACGAAGACTGTGTTGGCCAACTGCAAAATATAAGATTCTAAGAATCATGGAAGACACTAATTAAATCGCAGTAGCCTATAGTATACTGTTTACTTTTAGAAATGTAATGAGCTGAATAATGAGAAGTCTTGAGATAAAAACATGATACCTCTGTTTGTAAAGACCTTCTCACTAGTGAATAATTGAAACCGTCGCTTTCACATTACATAAATATAAATCAACTCATAGAATGCAATAATCTCATAGAATGCTTGTTATAATATGAAATATTAATAAATAACTGGAATAGACCACTTTATTCTCCCCATGGTTTCCTTCTGGTATTTTTATACTGACCTAAGATGCACCTATTTATCTATTTGGTTGGTATCTTTCTAAAGTCTTTATATATTTGCATTTTACTAACTTGATTATTTCATGTGCAAAAATCAAAAACACAATTTTAAAGACTTTAAGCAATTTGTGGAATATATCTATCAAAGTATTGCTATAAAGAATCTCTAGGATTGCAGAGCAATGTTAAGATATAGCTGTGTGAGGATAGTTTCTACACTCTACCTCTCTTTCTCTTAGTAAATCTGATGCATATTTTATCTCTTTCTCTCTCTTTTAATCCTACCTTTCTTCACACTTTTGGGGTTGGTTTTCTACATACAAATTATAGCAATAAACAATTTGACTTTTATATCACAAAATTAATTATATTCTTCCAGTGAGTAATAATTTTTTGAAAGAATAAGGCACTGCTAGGTTTTAGGCTGTGTATTAGATAATGTTAAACAACTTTTAAAACTTAACTTTATGTGAATGATAGGGGATACCCAACTCTTAATGACTAACAGCATAAGATATTGCATGTAATTTCTGTGTTTTGGGGAAATACCTTTATATAGAAATCCATCTCACAAAATATGAGTAAGTTATTGCTATTTTAAATTACACATATCCACAAGAAAAATTTCATTATTCAGTTACAGGAACCATTCTACTTATGTGGGAGCAACATATCATGGAATGGCATGTGATCCAAAGTTTGCAACCGGAGTTGCTCTGGTAATCTCGCACACCGTTTTGACAAATCTTTGAAAACTGTATTTTTAGATTTGAGAATTCAAATGTAATTTTTCAGGAGGTTTTTTATTGGAGTGGAAACAGATAACATAAAATTTATAACTCTAGCCATTTTCAAGTGTACAGTTTTGTAGTGTTAAGTATATTTTCATTGTTGTGAAACAAATCTCTGGAACATTTTTTCTTAAAAAATGGAAACTCTATCCCCCACTTGGAAACCACCATTTAACTTTCTGTTTCCATTAATTTGACAACCTCAGTTCCTCATATAAGTACAATCGTAAGGTATTTTCTTTCTGTAAGTGGTTTATTTCACTTAACATAATCTCTTCAATGTTAATCTATGTCGTAGCATGTGACAGAATTTCCATTCTTTTGTTGGCTGACATGTATTTCATTGTAAGTATATACACATTTTCTTTATCCTGTCATCTGACAATGGATGTCTAGGTTATTTCCACATCTTGGCTGCTGTATATAATGCTGAAATTAACATGGAAGCACATATATCTCCTAGATATTCTGATTTTATTACTTTTGGATTAATACCATTTTAACAGTCAGTTTATGTGGCTTATTACAAAATACCTTATACTGTGTAATTTTAGAGAAATTTATCCTTTATATTTGTGGAGGTTGCAAAGTCTGAGGGAAAGGGGCCACATCTGGTTAGTGCTTGTTGCTGATGAGGACATTGCAAGGTGACACAGGGCATCACATGGCAAGGGAGCCGAGCATGCTGGCTCAGGTCTCTGTTTTTCTTCTTATAAACCACAAGGCTCACTCTTATTGTAGCCCATTAATCCTTTAATCCATGAACAGATTCATCCTTTCATGAATTTCTCTAATTTTTCTAATTTTTTTAGTAATTAAGTAGTTTGAGGTTTTAGATTTAAGTCTTTATTTTTATTTGAATTTTGGAAATCATGAGAAATAAGAGTCCAGTTTGAGTTTTCTGTCTATGAATATCCAGTTTTCCCAGAACCATTTATTGAAGAGACTGTCTTTTCCCCAGTGTATGTTCTTGGTAACTTTGTCAAAAACGAATTCACTGTAGCTGCGTGGATTTGCCTCTGGGTTCTCTGTTCTGTTCCAATGGTCTATATGTCTGTTTTATGCCAGTATCATACTGTTTTGGTTACTGTAGCTGTGTAGCATAATTTGTAGTCAGGTAATGTGATTTCTCCAATTTTGTTATTTTGGCTTTGGCTATTCTGGAACTTTTGTGGTTCCATATACATTGTAGAATTTTTTTTTCTATTTCTGTGAAGCATGTCCTTGGTATTTTGACAGGGAATTGCATTGAATCTGCAGATTGCTTTGGGTAGTATGGGCATTTTAGCAATATTCTTCCAATCTGTAAATATGGAATACCTTTTCATTTTTTGTTTCCTCTTCAATTTCTTACATCAATGTTTTATAGTTTATAGTTTTCATTACTGAGATCTTTCACTTCTTCGGTTAATTTCTGGGCATTTAATTTTATTGGCAGCTACTGGAAATGCTATTATATTTTTAAATTTTCTTTTCCAGATTATTTTCTGTTGATACATAGAAATGCTACTGATTTTTGTGTGTAGATTTTGTACTCTACAAATTTACTGAATTTATCAATTCTAATAGTTTTTCATGGAGTCTTTAGGTTTTCTCAAATATAAGATTATATCATCTGCAAACACAGATAATTTGACTTTTCATTTTTCAATTCAGGTGCCCTTTATTTCTTGTCTGATTGTTCTAACTAGCACTTCCAGTACTATGTTGAATAACAGTGCTGAAAGTGGGCATCCTTTTGGTATTCCAGATCTTAGAAGAAAGACTTTCTGTTTTTCCCCAGTGAGATACTAGCTGTGGGTCTGTCATATATGGTTTTTATTATTTTGAGGCCTGGTTCTTCTATACCAAGTTTTTGAGTACTTTTATCATAAATAAATGTTGAATTTGATCAAAGGCTTTTTCAATACCAATCCAAATAATCATATGGTTTTTGTCCTTGGTTTTTATTGATATGATGTATCACATTGATTTCCCTGTGTTGAACCATCCTTGCATCCCAGGGATAAATCACGCTTGGTCATGATGAATGATCTTTTTAATGTACTGTTGAATCTAGTTTGCTAGTATTTTGTTGAGAAATTTTGTGTCAATATTCATCAGAAATATTGGCCTTCATTTTTCTTTTTTTGATGTGTCTGTTTGGTTTTGGTATCAGGGTAGTATTGGCCTCATGGAATGAGTTTGGTGGTATTCCTTTCTACTCTGTTTTTCAGAATTGTTTGAGTAATATTGGTATTAGTTCTTCTTAAATGTTTGGTCGAATTCAGCAGTGCAGGGATGAAGTCCTGGCCTTTTCACTTCAGGAAGATATTTTATTATAGTTTCCATCTGTTGTTATTGGTCTGTTCATGATTTTGATTTCTTCATGGTTCAATCTTGGTAGGTTACATGTTCCTAAGAATTTGTCCATTTCTTCTAGATTTTCATTTTATTGGCATATAGTTGCTCATAGTAGCCACCAATAATCCTTTGAATTTCTGTGATAACAGTGGTAATGTCTACTTTTTCCTCTCTGATTTTATTTATTTTGATCTTCTCTCTTATTTTTCTTAGTCTAGCTAAAGGTCTGTCAATAAGGTTAACTTTCCAAAAGACCAACTTCTTGTTTCTTTGATCTTTTATATTATTATCTTCATCCATCTTAATTTCTTCATTGGCCCACTATTCAGGAGCATATTGTTTGTCATATATGTGAACAGTTTCCAAAATTTCTCCTATTATTAATTTCTAGTTTTATTCCATTGTGGTCAGAGAAGGTGCTTGATGTTATTTCAATTTTTTGAATTTTTTAAGACTTGTTTTCTGACCTAATACATGATCTATCTTTGAGAATGATTCATCTGCTGAGGAAAACAATGTGTATTCTTCAGTCGCTGGATGAAATGTTCTGTAAATATATATTAGGTCCATTTGGCCTACAGTTCAGATTAAGTCTGATGCTTCCTTATTGATTTACTGTCTGGAAAATCTGTCCAATGCTGAAAGTGGGTATTAAATTATCCAGCTATTATTGCATTGGACCTATATCTCTCTTTTAATCTAATAATACTTTCTTCATATATCTGGTTGCTCCAGGGTTGGATGCATATATATTTTAAATTGTTATATATTCTTTTGATGAATTGACCCCTTTGTCATTATACAGTAACCTTCTTTGCCTCTTATTATTTTTGTCTAGAAATCTATTTTTCTCTAAGTATAACAACTTCTGCTCTTACTTGGTTTCTGTTGTCATGGAATATTGTTTTTCTAATATCCCTTCTATTTGTGTATTCATAGGTGAAGTAGTTTCACTGTAGTTTCTTGTGGTTAACAGATTATTGAGTTCTGTTTGGTTGTTGTTTTTTAAACCATTCAGCCACTTACTCCTGTCATTTTGTTATTTGTTTCTTGGTTGTTTTGTGGTCTTCCTTCCTTCTTTCATTCCTTCCTGTCTTCCTTTTAGTGAAGGTGATTTTTCTCTGGTAATAGGATTTAATTTTTCACTTTTTATTTGTTGTGTATCTGTCATATGTTTTTTGATTTGAGGTTACCATGAGGCTTGCAAATACTATTTATAACCCATTATTTTAACCTGATTACAACTTAATATTATTCCTAGATCCTGTAGGTGTGCTTCATTGTTTTTTATTATTTTTTCTTTTCTCTCCCTTGACTGTGTCTTTTCAAATAGCCTGTCTTCAAGCTCACTAATTCTTTCTTCTGTCTCGTCCATTCTGCTATTAAAAGTCTTTAATGCATTCCTGAGTGTACTAGTTCTATTTTTTAGCTCCAGAATTTCTGCTTGATTTTTTTAAATTATTTCGATCTCTTTGTTAAATTTATCTGATAGAATTCTGATTTCTTCTCTGTGTTATCTTGAATTTATTCGAGTTTTCTCAACAAAGCTATTTTGAATTCTCTATCTGAAAAGTCATGTATCTTTGTTTGTCCAGAATTGGTCCTTGGTGCCTTATTTATTTCATTTACTGAGGTCATGTTTTCCTGGGTGGTCTTGATACTTCTAGATGTTCGTCTGTGTCTAAACATTGAAGAGTTAGGTATTGATTGTAATCTTCTGAATCTTGGCTTATTTGTACCATTCCTTCTTGGGAAGGCTTTCCAGGTATTTTAAAAACCTTGGTGTTATAATTCAGGCTGTGTCTATCTGCTTTAAGGTGCACCCAAGCCTAGTAACACTGTAGTTTTGCAGATTCATGGAGGTACTGTCTTGATAGTCTCATACAAGGTCCAGAAGAATTCTCTGTATTACCAGGCAGAAACTCTTATTCTCTTTCCTGACTTTCTCTCAAATATACAGAATTTCTCTGTTTTGAGCCAGCTGGAGAAATGCAAGCACCCTTGTGGTCACCTCTACTAGGATTATGTGGGGTCACACCTAAAGCCAGCACAACCTTGGGTCTTGCCCAAGGTGTGTTGTAAACACTGTGACCACTCCTTGGCTACTGACTATATCTGCTCAAGGCCCTGGGGCTTTATAATCAGCAGCTGGCAATGCCAGCCAGGTTTGTGTCTTTTGCTTCAGGGTGGTGAGATCTCCCAGGTCCAGGAGGATCCATAGGTGAAATCCAGGAGCCAGGAACTAGAGTAAAAAACCTTAGAAATCCACCTGGTATTCTGTTGTACTGCAGCTGAGTTAGCACTCAAACCACAAGATGGCATTCTTCCTATTCTTCTCTCCCCTTTCCAAAGGCAGAGGAGTTCTGTTTGAACTCACCCCATTGCCATCACCAACACAGGCTCATGGAGAGCACTGCCAGACTACTGTTAATATTCCTTTAATGCCCAAGGGCACTTCAGTCAGCAGGTGGTGAATGCTGCCTGACAGGGAACACATCCTTCATGGACGGACTCTCCTCTGGCCTAGGGCAGGTCCAGAAATGTTTCCCAAGAGCCAAGTCCCAGAATCAGGGACCCTGACAACCTGCTTGGTGCTCTGCTGCCCTGTTGCTGAAGGGCTATGTAATGTGCAAGACCAAGTCTTTTTTACTTTTCCCTCCACTTTTCTCAAGTGAAGGAGTCTTGTCCTATTGCCACCACAGCTGAGAAAGTGCTGAGTTTTACCCAAAGCTAGCAAGTCTCACAGGTTCACCCAAGGCCCATGGCATACTCCCTGGGTATCACTGCTAGTTATTCAGGTCTCAAGGTCTCCTCAGTTAGAAAGTGATGAAGTTTTTCAGGACTAGGTCCATCACTTGAAGGCAGTGAGTTCCTTCTCGAAATGACATCCAGGGGCAAAGAACTGAAAAGGGGGCCTCAGGACTCTGACTGGTGCCCTGTCCTGCTGTGGTTAAGCTGGTATCCAAGATGTAAAATGAAGCCTACCCCACTCTCCTCTCCCCTCCTCAAGAAGAGGGAAGGAGTATCTTTTGGAGCTGTGAGCTCTGCAGACTGGGGTTGGGGTGAAGTGATGCCAGCACTCCCTTTGTCACACCAGCTGATATCTCAGTAGGCCATGTGCCCCTAGTTCACTGGCCCTGGGCTCAGTTCAGCATTAGGATTCACCTATGAATTGTAGTCCTTGGTGCCTAGACTGCCTTCCAAGTTTATTTAGGTCCCTTCGGTGCTTTCATCCATGGTGGTGAGGCTTGCTGGAACTCAAGGTCCAACCACTGGGATCAATAATTCCTCTCTTGACTAGAGCTGGTTTGAATATTCTCTCCATAGGTGGGTGTCAACTGAGTTTGACCCAGTTATGTTTTCTGCTATAAAAGTGCAGCACTGAGTTCAATGCTTCACAGTTGCTGTATTCTCCCCTTCCCCAGCACAAAGAAATGCTCTCTGCACCATGCCACTGCTGCCAGGGGATTGGGGAAGTTTGGTGTCTGTGGTTTTTCTACCTCTTCAGTACCTCTTTTAGTTACCTGATATTAAAACCAGAGGCCGGGTGCGGTGTCTCACGCGTGTAATCCCAGCACTTTGGAAAGCCGAGGCAGGCAGATCACCTGAGCAACTTGGCCACATGGTAAGTTGCAACTTGGCCACAAGGTAAAATCAAGATCAAGAGCAACTTGGCCACATGGTAAAATCCTGTCTCTGCTAAAAGTAAAAAAAATTAACCAGGCATGATGGTGCTGGCCTGTAATCCCAGCTACTCAGAAGGCTGAAGGAGGTGAATCACTTAAACCCAGGAGTTGGAGGTTGTGGTGAGCAGAGATAGTGCCATTACACTCCAGCCTGGGTGACAAGAGTGAGATTCGATCTCAAAAAAATGAATTAATAAACCAGGTACTGTATTGTGCTCACCTGATATTTTGTTCTTATAAAGGCACTTTTTTTGTGTCAATAGTTCTCAAATTGCTGTCTGTGGTAGGGGTCAGGGACAGAAGGAAAGATCCTGAGTGGAGCTTTCTATTCTGCCATTTTGTTCCATCCTGTTCCCCAGTTACAGATTTTTTTTAATTATTTTATTTTTTAGTTTCTATCTCCTTGTTTGTCTGTGTGTGTGTGTGTGTGTGTGTGTGTGTGTGTGTATGTAATATATAATAATAATGGATATGCATATGTAATTTATCCCATATATGCATGGCTGATTTATCATATGAATATAAAATAATGTCCTCAATTATATTAATAGGCTGAAAAAGAAAAAATATATAATTATGGTAGTAGACTCAGAGAAAACAAATCCAAGACTATTTATAATAAACACTCTTGACAAACTAAAAATACAAGGGAACTTATATAACTTAAAGAGATCATCAAAAAAAAAACCAGGAAACAACATACTCATTTTGAGAAAATAATACATTACTACTTAGATCAGGAAAAAGACAAGAAAGGAGCTTACCAGTCAAGGTCAACATCGTACACTAAAAACACCAAATTCTGTGAGACTAACAGGAATTGTCATTTATTGTTGACTGAATGCAAATAATATAGCCACTTTGATAACAGTTTTACAATTTCTTAAAATACTCAGATTACCGTTGCCATATGATCCAGCAATCATCCTCCTTGATATTTATCTAAATAAGTTAAAAAGTTGTATGCACCAAAAAATTAATTTAAAAACGCACATAAGTGTTTTTAGCTTTATTTATAATTGCCACAGATTGGAAGTAACTAAGATATCCTTTAACAGGTGAATGGATAAGCAGACTTTAGAACATCCATGCAATGGAATACTATCCAGTGATTTAAATAATGAGCTATTAAGCCACAATAAGATGTGGAAAAACCTTAAATTTGTGGTGAGAGAAACCCTTATAAGAAGACTAAATGTGGTATCAGTTTCACTGTACGATGTTCAGAAAAGGAAAATATATAATGAAAAGGTTTCTGGATGTTTGTGAAATGCTATTTGCAAGATATTATATTATCCTGCTTTAAAAAATTGTTCTTCTCAAATTATTTCTGATGTCAAAACTGATTGCCAGTTTAACTCTCCAAAATCTGTGTATCTTTTCCAAGTGTCCTTTTGAGAAATATCGTAGTTACTAAAATAATACTTCTCAGAATGTTCTCTGAAATTTGCTGGAATTAATTCAATAGTATATCATAAAAATATATGATTGAATTATTCTTATTTTCAGTCAATGCCATTTTGATTAAAAATATTATCACCTAAAAGGAATAAAAAAATTGTACCTATCTTTATTTCTAAGTAAATAATTAGAAATAATTATTTCTAAGTAAATAAATTGTAGTTTTTAAAATTTGCCTTTGCATTCATGTCGTATAGCCAGAAACATTTGACAGGATCAAAGGAGTAAAAAAATAAATTTAAAAAACTTAGACAGTAAATCTGGGTTTTTGTTTGTTTCTATTTAGTATCCAAAGAAAATCACTTTAGAGGCCTTTTCGGTTGTTATGGCACAGTTGCTTGGAATTAATCTGGGATTGACATATGATGACATCTACAATTGTTACTGTCCAGGAACTACGTGCATAATGAACCCTGATGCAATGTAAGGAGCTGTTTTTATCAACTCTATGTTTTCTCTTAACAAATATTTCTAGGATTCCTTGATGTATAACCTCTTGGAATATGATTTAAGAAATTTTATTAGATACAAATGTGCTTATTTAAGACATTAAAGAAAAGACAGAAGGTTGTAGAAAATGTGCTTAATAGTTCTACATTCAATGATATATGGAGGGAAAGTGGATGCTAATGATATACCTTACAGCAGTCCAGTTGGATTTATTGAAAAACTGTTCAGCGTCATCAAGTGAAATAGTACTTAGGTACTAAGAAGTTTGAAAAGCAATTAAACTAAGAAGACATGAGAACTAAAGAGACATGGGAATTTTGCAATGCTTGATTCTAAACTGGATTATTTTGCTATAAAATGCTAGGATTGTGATGTTTGGGGAAATCTGAATGGAGTCTGAGGATTAAATATCAATAACATATTATTTCATGATTTTGAAAGGTCTAGTGTGCTGATATAGAATAACTCGTTTCTTTCTAAGAACTGCATAGATGTATGTAGTGTTTGCAGAACATAGTGTTGACCTCTCAGAAAACAAAATTTACTTTTTTGGCTATATTTGCATTATTTCTTTAAGTTTGAGATTATTATTAAATTACACAAAAACTCTTTAAGCAGTATACTTAAATGTTTAGAAACACAAAAAGCAAAACAAAATAAAAGGAATCTAGAGTTTGTACAATTTATATACCTCAGAATTGGGATAACTTTTTGATTAATTTTAACAAAGAATAAATAAATATGATTTTTTTATTAACATAATCAACCATTTTTTATTCCTTAATGTTGACCGTAATAGAATATACTCAAATGGAGCTTATTGTCTGCCAAATGTTATTAAATGTGTTGCCATTTGAACTTTCTTTACTCTCTCATATGAAATTACAATAGAAAATAATTTATTTTTTGTTTACCATCTGTATTAAAAATAAAAACACTCTTTTCTCCTTTGGGATCTTCTCTAAGTGAAGTAGTTCAGAGTTCATAGCACTTTACTGAAAAGTATTATTTTGATTCTTTTAATCCATTTATCTAAGAAGTACAATTTAATTTTAGACAATCCAATGGTATGAAGTTTTTTAGCAGTTGCAGCATGGATGGATTTAAACAGATAGTTCTGCAGCCTGAACGTAAATGTTTTCAGGATAAAACAATTTCAAAAATGACTTACCAAGGAAAAGCTTCAACTTGTGGTAATGGAATTTTGGAAGCTACAGAGCAGTGTGATTGTGGCAATCCAGAGGTTAGTTGCAAAATTTACAGATTATCCTAAGATTTGTTCTTTTATTATGTTTTGTGTTCTTTTTTTATGGAGTCTATAGATATAGATGTGATGTAAATGAGGAAATTTTTAAAAATGTATTTACAATTTTGTCAAGTATAAGATAGGGGATATGGGGCATGCAATAACTGACTCATCCTAAATTTAAAATGTTTCGAGTCTAAACCCTGGGTGGGTTTGTATCATTTTGTAAACATTAGTAGCAGTATCACTTTTTAGTATCATATACATCAGTAGCATCAATAATATCATCATCATCTAATAATCCTTTAAATTCCATCAAAGTGACTACATTGGCTGGCTAATTTATTAAATGTGTGTTTTAATTTATTTTCTTATCTCCCGGTTTTAGTCCTTGCATTGATGTCAACTTGCTTCCAAAGAATTAAGCTAATCATAGTCTTTGGTTCATTGTCACTTATAATAATGTATACAATTCAATAATGATACATCCATGGCCCAACTATTTTTAATTTTTCACCTTTTTCTTTATCCAAAAAGTAAATTCTATCCATATGTTTTATTTAACAATATCATTATACTTTGACCATAGCTTTGAATTTTAGACAGTTTTAAAAATGTACAATAATCTTCTGGGACTGTTTTTTCATCCCCTATATTACTGACGATGTCCATGTAATTTTGTGTGACTGTAGCTCATTTATTCACTTTTTGTGTAATAATTTATTATGTATGGAAATATACAATCACTTATTTTTTCTATTTGTGAGCAGCTGGCGTGTTCATAGGTTTTTTTCCCCACCCATTCTGAAGAGTTTTATTATGTCTTGTACTTAACTCTTGATGTACATAAGAGTCTGCTGGCTACATACTTAGATGTGAAATTTCTGGGTTACCAAGTGGATGGATAATGCCTTAGCAATGGGAAATTTATTTCAAAAATAAATGTGCTGATTAATATCCAATGGCTGTTATACTGTATAACAGATTGTTTATTTTATACCTTATTTAGCACATAGTATTGCCAGACTTTGTCATTTTTGTCAATGTATTTGTTAAAATATTATCTCTTTGTGGTTTCAATTAGACTTTCCTTAATTGTTAGTAAAATTGATTATATCTTCATAGTTTTACTAACCCTATAAGTTTTCTTTACTGTGAAATGGCTGTTCTTTCCTGTGAAAGGTTTATTTGGTTTGTATTTTTATCTATTAAGTATTTTTTTTCCTTTTTTCCTTTTTTTTGTCGCGGAGTTTCCCTCTTGTCGCCCAGGCTTAAGTGCAGTGGCACGATCTCAGCTCACTGCAACTTCTGTCTCCTGGGTTCAAGCAATTCTCCTGCCTCAGCCTCCCAAGTAGATGAGATTACAGGTGCCTGTCACCACATCCGGCTACTTTTTGTGTTTTTAGTAGACAGGATTTCACTATGTTGGCCAGGCTAGTCTCGAACTCCTGGCCTCCGATGATCCGCTTGCCTCAGCCTCCCAAAGTGCTGGAATTACAGGTGTGAGCCACCTCATCCAGCCTGTCATTTTTATTTAGATATGGAATCAATTTGTAATTCACGTGTGTGTGTGTGCGTGTGTGTGTGTGTCTGTGTGTGTTTCACACCCATAAACATAATGATATAAAATTAAACATTCACAATTTATTTGAAGACTGTGCTTTCTTTATTAAATCATAACCTTGATCTTCAATCAAGTGAACATTTGTGAATGTTCTGCTTTTGCTCCTCTTGTACCAATAATACACCGTCTTGATAAATACACATTTCTTATTAAGTTATGGGATTTTGTATTACATACTCCTCACACTATTTTTCTGGTTCATAGTTGTCTTGCATATTTTGAAATCTTTGATTTTTATTGTAAATTTCTGACTTATTTTTCAATTAGTACCAAAAATAAAGAAGACTGATCTCCTGAAAGGAATTGCATTGAATCTTTAGATATATTTGAGGTGTACATCTCCATTTACATCTGATTTCTTTTTTCTCAGCAGCATTTTGTAGTGCAGAGAATAGATTTCCTGTGAGAAGAAATCTATTTATGAAACGTTCAAAGTAATAGCTAATGGTGTTTGCAAGGACGATTACTGAGTTGACAGGTCCAGCAAGCCATATAATTCAGAGGATTGACTATGGGCTTGAGCAAAATATGCAAGAGAGTCTTTCTTTTCCTTGACAGTGATAGAGACATCCATATATAAAAAGATGTGGCTAAAGGAAACTATATTAGTGTACAGAACTTTATCTTGGGCAGTGGCTGCCTACCTGTAACATCAAAAAGTCATGTACAGAGGGACATGGAGAGTGCAGCAGTGGGCTCTGGAGACTTGGGAAGGTGGGAGGGTGGAAGGAGTGTAAGGGACAAGAAAACACCTTCTGGGTACAATGTACTCTGTTTGGGTGATGAGTGTACTAGAAGCCCAGATGGAACCAAACTGCACTTGTACCCTCTAAATCTATAGAAATAAAAAATAAGATCCTTTTCAAAAAAAAAATTTCAAGTTAAGGTTTTCTTAGGAAAGCTTCGTTAAGGGGGTACCCATTACTTAGGTTAAGAGCAGTGGGGATAGCCTGGAGCAAGATGGTCACCAAAGCATTGAGAGTTGACAGGGCCAGCCCAAATGTCCCACAAGTGAGAGACAAGAGTTTAGTTTTTTCTCCTTCTACTCTTGACCCCCCAGGGTCGAAGGTGTTCCGTCTCCTCCTGCCATGGTTACTCTTGTTTCATGACCACATGATCAGATAATCAGTGTCTGTAGCAACCACTGTATCCTTTCTCCTTGCTCATGATACAAAACCAAACCGAATAGCTGGGTTCATCCCTAGGTAGTTTGGCAGTTTGTTTCTTGTATACTTTATGCCAGCTTAAAACGTCTCCTATTCGCTGATGTGTGGGCCCAAAGTCTCATCTATGATCTATGAACAAAAGACTGTGAGATCCGCAGTGGAAAGAAAGGATACTTTATTTAGAGGGAGAAGTAATCTGTGGATTGGGAAATGCTCTTTCAGGGAAAATCAAAACTGCACTTTCCACAAAAGGTGGTGGGAACTGATACATATCTTACAGAGTCAGCCTTACTTGCATATTTAAGCAGGGTTGGGGAAAATCTATGAATATTAGTGAGGGAAGTCAAGTGCCTGCACAGTGGATGAAAATATATGTAACATATATTCAATGTTCACTTTGGTGTAGGGTTTTAGCAGGAAAATGATGTGGCATTTGGTATTTTATATCAAAAAGAGCCAATAGGATGCAAAGATAGTTTGTGCACAGTCTCTGTAAATTTCTCAAAACTGTCTTGAGGTTGGTGGCTGTTTATCAATAAAGGACCAGTCCTCTGTCCAGTTGGAGTTATGGCAGGACTGAAAGGTGCAGGTCGGGGGTTTGGGGAGTGTTGACTGGCATTAGCAGTCTATCAAAATCAGTTGGGAAGTTTTGCGGTTGTAGTTGTTTCAGAAATGCTTTTCAGGCGCTTGTTTTTGCTTAATTACCAAAGAGAAATCTTAGAGCCATTAGTAATACTGAGCTATGTGACTGATCCTCCATTTTTTTTAGCAATGAGATTCTATTTTTTGCTAGGTCTCATTTTAGCCACAGGGAGTTCATTTTGTCTGTTTGTTGGAATATATATTCATTGTTTTCCCTGTTAGTTGAAACCTGCTGTAGGCAGCCTTGATGACCAATTTACATCATATCCCAGGCATGGCTACCTGTCCTGAGTATATCAAGTCCCTTGAAGGGACCCATGTGGCAGAAAGACTTATAGCTATGTGAATAACTTAGGCCAGGCAGGAGAAAAGGGTAGACAGGTTAAAAATATTTTGTTGGAGGTGGGAGAAAACTGCAATCTGGCAGGAAAATTATTAAAATGTTTTGCAGAGACATAGTAAACAAGCTTGTGGTTGGTACCTGTCAACGAAATGCTTAACAGACTCCAGTTACACAGGGAAGTTATAGGCATTAGGGTCACAGCTAAAACTCTGTTTATGGGAGATTGTAACACTTACTTTTAACTAGCATAGCTGTCTTTGTACATATACACATTCCTGCACAAGTGTTCTCCAGTCTGACAGGAAGCCTGCTAAATAGATAGAGGGGATCAGTAGTTTGTATATCTCGTAACTATTGAGCTAGTTTGGAAATTCTTTTCATAGGAACCTCCACTTTATCTGAGGTGTTGATGTAAGTATAACCATTTATGTGGGCCACTGTACAGACTCTTCTTTGTTTGGCTAGGAGAAAATTTAAGGCAATTCTAATATCTAGCATTACTTGAGCCAGGGAGTTCAGAGGCTGTTTGTTGAGCTCTAAGGCTTTTTGCAGTGTCATTAGCTGTCTAACCAATGGTAGTGGATATGTTTCTGAATTATAGCTCTAGTAACATAAACCCAAGCACTTAGAAGTAATAGTTCTAGAATGCTTCTACCTATATTATCTTTACATACTGTTAACATAGACCTTTTAGTTTTATAATAAAGAGAGAGAGTCTTTTCGTAAGCAAGACTGAACCTTTTATGTATAAGCTACTGAAGCAATGGTGTGCCCATCCCTACGCAGGCAGATCAGACCCTATGTCACATATAAACACAAAGCCTGTTGAAGGCACAAACCATGCCCTCAAGGGTGTGTTCACTAATGAATTTACTCATGGTAAAGGTTGACAGTATTGAATTGAATCATGAATCATTTGAATAGTAGGGACATATCTTTCTTTATTCAATCTAGACTATATTTATCTATCCAGTAATTTAAAGATTGGGGATGTCTAACAGTATAGAATGGGTTTCTAACATTAATAATATGGGACAAATTAAACCAAGGGGTGGTAATATTTGGATCTTGAGGCAACTGGACCCAGAGTCAACAGAGAAAGTGGTTGGTCCAGATAGGTGGTGATGTTCAGGATATGTAGGAAGTCAGTGACAAGTATTATCAGTGTCACATGTTTATCATGAATGAATTTGGGAAGTTGTTGGTGAATCTAACAATCTGATAGGTTTCTTTTGGTGGCAACACTTTAGGACAGCTTAGCCAAAGTGTTAACATGTCAGTCTATGTAGTGAGACAAAGTGAAAGTTATAAAGAAGACAGTAAAATTTACTTTGAACTGTTCTAATCAACACAACCATTCACAAAGCTCTGGAACAAAAAAAGTTTAACCAAGAAAAAGGCTTATGGTTTTGCAAAGGCTTATGACTTTGCAACTAAGTGTTGGAATACAGGAAACTATCTTACCATAGCGTAAGATATCCAGGATAGACAAGATTGTTAATGTTTTAGTAATAGAAATAGTTACAAAGTAATCATAAACAGTGGGCATGTTAATTTGAATAAGTAAGGCAAAGATAAGTGTTCTATTTTACGTTGGATAGTAACAATTGTGAAAACTCCTAAAGTGGTAAGAACAATGACTATTGTAAGGTAAATATAAACACTGATTCATCCAGGCCTCGAGTTTTATGAGAGGGCAGTCTACCTCAGTTGTCATCCTTTTCTTGGCATTGAGGCTTTAGTCAACCTAAGCTTAGTGTCAGATACTGATGCTGAATTCCAGTTCTCAGCTGAGTCTGGTGTCAGTTTTAGGTGAGTTATGCGTACTCAGGAGTTAACGACCTGTACCTTAGCAGCACGATGGGTTAGCCAAGAGTACTTGAAATGGACTTTTTTAGTGGGATTGGAGGGAGTCATTCAGCAGCATCTCTTCTGATATATAAAGTCTTTAGGCTGGACAT
Source organism: Sapajus apella (assembly GCF_009761245.1). Lineage (NCBI taxonomy): Eukaryota > Metazoa > Chordata > Mammalia > Primates > Cebidae > Sapajus > Sapajus apella. The sequence goes on from NW_022436961.1 coordinate 4,426,503, forward strand.
GATGATATTGGAGTTCATCTCCTAATTGATGACTGTAAAGGGATTCACAATCATTTGTTAATCTTTAGAGCCTTCCTCTAGGATTTGGGAGTAGGTCAGAAGATCTCCTTGCATCTGAGTGGGGGAAAACATTTCTGGTGGGGATGGACTTTACCATTACCAAAACCAGAGAAAGAGCTTTAGGCTAGGGCAGATTGAAGCTGTTTTAGGCTAGGGCAGATTGAAGCTGTTTGTAATTTTAGCCAATTGAGTTTCATATTCTCTTGGTTAATTCCACAAGCTCAAAAAAAGATTAGGTGTGGTAAGCACTGCGGAAATGCTGTAGAATAGACCAAACATTACCAACTCGTTTTCATACTTGGTTAGTAAAACGAGCTTCCTGATCACTATGGAACTTGGTGGAAACTCCACAGGTAGGGATGATTTTCTCATGAAGCACTTTGGCTACTGACATCACTGTGGCTTATCTTCAAGGGAAAGCTTTGCCTGAGGAAAACTACAAATCTGTCATGACAAGTACATATTTGTATCACTGAGAAAGTGAAAGTTGGAATAAAGTCAAGTAGTCAGTTTTAGAAAAGCCCCTTTTGCAATGGGAATTTGCCTAGAATAGCCCTTAAGGACTTCCCTACATTGTATAAAGGGTGAATTTTGTTTAATGTATTAGCTTGAGAAGCAACCAAAGGAGAGTATCCCCCACAACACTGTTTACACCATTGAACACTTTGGGCAGAACTCTAATGGTGGCTTTACATATAAAAGTAAGAGTGACTCTTGGTAAATTTTCTAGAAGGACTGAATGTCTGTTAGGTTTAGCCCATAGTTGGGATCTGGGATTATAATGTTGTTTTGTCTAATTTTCCTTTAAGATCTGAGAACATTTTTTGAGGTATTTTTAGAAGAAACACGATGTAAGGATGGAGCCTGGATTAAGACAGGCATAACAAAAGAGGCAGTACTGTTTAAGGCTGCAGACTTTGCTATACGATCAGCTACGAGTTGTCTTTGCTATTTTTGGTATGTCTAAAGGAGTTGCCTTGAATTTTAATTATGGTCAGGGCCTTAGGAACTTGAATCGCATCAAGAAGTGACAAAAAAAAAAGTCTCTGTTTGATGAGCAGTCCAGAAGAGGTTAGAAATCCTATATTTCCAGAATATTCCAAAGTCATGAGCAATCCAAAAAGCATATCTGCTAACTGTGTAAATGTTTGCAGTTTTGTCCTTGGCTGACAGGCAAACTCGGGTAAGAGCATGTAATTCTGCCTGTTGGACAGAAGGCCTGATTCAGTAGTTTTTGTCAGGGAAACAACTGCAAACCTAGCCTGATAGAAGCCAGTAGGGTCTCTGAAAGAAGACCCATGAGTCTACTAGGCAAAATCAGGATTGGGTAAGGGCATTGTCTTTAAATTTATATGGGGTGAAAGAAGAGTGTAAAGGCAATGCAGTCATAACAAATCTGTTGAAGGCAAAAGAGGAGCAGAGTTAAGAAGATTATAATGGAAAATAAGTTAGGAAAGAAAAGTATTCCAGAGGCAGCCAATCGACTGGCTGAAAGACACTGGGTTTGGTGAGAAGTGAGAAGGGCTTTAACTGAGTGAGGAGCATAAACAGTAAGACGAAATCCCATTACTGTTTTCTCAGTGGCTTTTATAAGGATGGTGGTAGTGACAACTGCCTGTAAACATGATGGTAGCCCTGGATAGACACAGTCCAGTTTGGGATTCTAGTAACCAATGGGTAAATTGTTACTAGTCAACCTCCATATGGTTGACTTCAGACTTTCAAAACACTCCCCTCTTGCTCATGAAGGGAAAAAGGGAGGGCATAAATAGAGTGGCCCGAATTGGAAGAGGGGAGTGCTGTGTTGGGCAGAGGGCAGCTTATCTTTCAAAGACTTAAAGTCCTATTCACCATCAGTAGTCCAGGTAAGGGGGTCGGGAGAAGAGAAGTTAATCAGGGTATGTAAAGGTTGTGCCAGTAAAGAAAAATTAGTGTTATAAGCTCTGCAATAGTCCCTACATCCTAGAAATCTCCTAAGTTTTATCTTTTCATAGTGAGAATGGGTAAGAAAATTATGCCCTGAAGGCAGAAAGGGTTGATGTTGAGTCCAAAGGGGTCAGCAAATATCCAAGAGATTTAACTGAGTCTCAGCAAAACTGTAGTTTATCTTTAGAATCCTTACGCCCTTTAAGACATAGCTGGTAAAGTAAATGAGTATCAGTGAGACAGGTATTTCATAAGGGAGAACATAAAAGCAAATCACCAATGTATTACAATAGACTTAAGATATGTGAAACGGTTGTGTCTTTTAAGTCAGCCTGTAAGATCTGGGAAAAGTAGGTAGGGCTTTCAGTGCATCCTTGAGGGTGCACCGTTCAGGTGAACTGTTGGCCCTTCCATGTGAAGCTAAAAAGAGATGGACTCTCAAGGTCAACAGGGATGCTGTAAAAAAGTACTATAGAGATCAACAGCAGAAAAATATTGGGTGTTAGGATGTATACTGGATAACAGCGTATGTAGAACAGGCAAGACAGAATGCATGGGAATAAAACTTTGTGAATAGCTCTAAGATCCTGGTCAAGTCTCCATCCCTTTCCATTAGGCTTAAAGACAGGTAGAAGGGGTATGTTACAGGGACTGGTACAAGGGACTATAAGTTCCTTGAAAATTAAGTTATTGACAGTAGGTTCTATACCAGCTAAAGTGTCAGGGTGGAGGGGATATTACTTTACGTTTAGTAGAAGTTTGTTAGTATCTCTTTGTGTAGAAATGGGTGGTGCTGATTGGATCGGGCTGACATTGGTATTGATTTATTCCCAAAGGGCTTCAAACAGTTTCTTTAGAATCTGATGTACAGGATCAACTGGATGGCTGGAGACTAACATGGGGAATGCATGGCTGAGGTCAGAGGCTGGCGTCAGGCAAGGAAACCTTTAAAACAATGACTCCCTTAGGGGAAAAAAACAAAAACAAAAAAAACTCGGTGTTTTTCAAGAAAGTCCCTTCCTATTATACATATTGGGGCAAAAGGAACAAGTAAACAGCTGCAATGCCAGTAAGAGGCCCTATTTAGTAAGAAATTAGGTCAGACTTGAAGATAGTCATGGATTGGTTAGTGACTCAACCATTTGAGTAGCTTGGTCACTCTGGGTGGCTGGATTTTAAAAGGAGACAAGGTTAAGCGTAGATGCAGTATCTATTAGAGCTTGGACTATTTTGTGTTAATTTTTAAGATAAATCTCTCCCAGTTTATTGACTGAAAGGAGAAAAAAATCCACCATGTTTTCCGGGAGTACTTCTAGTTCTGATCAATAAGTATTTTCTTATTGTTTCTGCAGAAGGGGACTTCTTTACCTTATTGGAGTCCTTCTGAAGCCCTCATTTACATTTTTTGCAGTCTCATTTCAAATGGCCAGAAAAAGCAAATTATACCTTTTGCAGCAGATGAAGTTGATTTCTTCCTATTATATGGAGTTTGCTGATATGGGAGAGACTTCATAAGTTGTTGAATGTGCAAGGCCATGAGTTTCTCAATCTTTCTTGCCATTATAGTGCTTGGTGGCTTTAGCCTCTTTTTTCTTTTCTAGGATTTTAGAGAGGTGATTGGCCAAAGAATTTTTATCATAGGGTTTCTTAGAAGGCCAATTGCAATCATACTGCTTAACCAGGGTGCTAAGGGCTTTAACTTACTTGAGGGAAAGTGAGTTAAAAATATTTATAATATCGTCAGTTAGATCTTTGATACCAGCATTTTGTAGAAAGCCCTTTGAATCAGCTGGGCGTGGTGGCTCACGCCTGTAATCCCAGCACTTTGGGAGGCCGAAGTGGACAGATCACCTGAGATCAGGAGTTCCAGACCAGCCTGGCCAACATGGTGAAACCCAGTCTCTACTAAAAAATACAAAAAAAAAAAATTTAGCCAGGCATGGTGGTGGGCACCTGTAATCCCAGCTGTTAAGGAGGCTGAGGCTGGAGAACTGCTTTGAGCCCAGGAGGCAAAGGTTACAGTGAGCCTTTGTGTGCAGTCTCTCTCTAAGTTGCCTGAGACTGGCTTGAAGTTCGTGAATGTCTATCAGTAAAGAATGTTTATAAGACCAGTCTTCCATCCAGTTGGAGTTGTGGCAGGACCACAAGGTGCAGGAGAGGATTGTCAGCTGGCATACAATTAACTATACAAGAATACAGGACTACCCCTTTATTTTGCTAGCTATGGTATTCTGCTTTCTGGTGTGTCTCATTTTAGCCACAAGGAGTCCACTTCGGAGGACTGCCAATATGGTCTGTTGGGGATACTTTAAGAGCCTGTAAGATCAACACGAGTTATTTACTTACAAGCATAGCATACACATTCCCATTTTGAAAAGGAGAAATAGACAAGAAGCAATAGGTAACAGGCCTCAAGCAAGTCTGAAACCCAGGAGAGCCAATGATGGGCATTCAGACTCTTAAATAATTTTCTTTGATGACATGTCCTGCATTCTCTACAAACAGGTACAGTGGGCTCCAGGGCATCAGTTAGCCCCATCCGTATGGTTTGACTGGGCTTAGTCAAGACAGCACTACCAAGCTGGCCTGGCATGGTGGTTGCTGCATAGTTCTGGGGGTCTCTGTACTGTCACAGTTCCACTAGGCACTGCTCTGGGGGACTCTGTGGTGGCTTTGCCCTTGCAACAAGTCTCTGCTGGGCCTCCAGGCTTTTAAGGACATCCTTTGAAATCTGAGTGGGAGCTGCCAGGCTTCTACAGTTCTTACTTTCTGCAAGCCTGAAGAATTAGCACCATGTGGATGCCGGCCACCAGGGTTAATGACTTGTACCATTTGGAGCTGTGGTAGGAGCTGTATCTATGGCTGTTTCAGCTGAGGCTGTGGTGGCTGCAGGGCATTGTGCAGCAGGGCCAGGAGCAGCATCCTGAGGTGGAATTGGTCAGTGAGCTCATGGAGACTAAGTCAGTGAGCTCATGGTCTTATCCTCTGTAGCCATTCAGCCCTCCTAGGCTTCTGGACCTCAGAACTATCTGATAGGCCTTTGGGGCCTTTCTTTCATTGCTTGAGAAACAGCACTTGGCTTTTGTATTAGTCCCTTCTCTCAATGCTATAAAGAAATACTTGATACTGAGTAATTCATATGAAAGAATAGAGATTTAATTGGTTTATTGCTCTACTGGCTCTATAGGAAGCATGGCTAGGGGAGGCCTCAGGAAATTTCCAATTATATCAGAAGGTGGAGGGGAAGTAGACATATCTCACATGGCTGGAGAAGGAGGAAGAGAGAGAGAAGGAAGAGGTGCTACAACCTTTTAAACAACCAAATCTTGTGAGAACTCTATCACAAAAAGAGCTCCAAAAAAGGGAGTGGTATCAAACCATGAGAAACCACCCCTATGATTCGATCACCTCCCCCTAGACCCCACCTCCAACATTGGGGATTGTAACTTGACATTGTAGGAGAATTGGGCAGGAACACTGATCCTAACCATATCAGCTTTCTTCTATCTTTGTTAATCTCTTAAGCAAAGATGTTCTTGAGCTTAGTTTTCGCTCCTGTAAATGCACTTTCCTTCCTTATTACATTGCCAAGTTATGAACTTTTCAAGGTTTTCTGCCCTATTTCCCTTTCCTCTAGCAGTTTACAATAAGAAATTAGAAGCAACCACACAACATTCTGAGCACTTCGCTATGTAAAATTCCTTCTGCCAGATATCCTAGTTCATCACTCTTAAGTTTGGCCTTCTCCAAACCCCGCAGACATGGTCATAGTTCAGCCAAGTAGTCATAGTTCTTGGCCAGTTTATAGCAAGGATGGCCCTTCACTCCAGCTTCCAAAACCTTGTTCTTTAGTTTTATTTTAACCTAATGAGAATGACTTTTGCCATCTATATTTGTATCAGCATTGTGGTTATGAACATTTATCTAATCTCTAAGAAGTTCAAAACTTTCCCTCATCTTCTTGTCTTTTACTCCCTAACAAGAATCTATGCTTTTCATTCATATTTATTTATTATTATAAAATCTTCTCTGTCACCCAGGCTAGAGTGTAGTGGCCTGATCTCTGCTCACTGCAATCTCCACCCCAACTGGCTCAAGCAATCCTCCCACCTCAGCCTCCCAAGTAGGTGGGACCAAAGGTACACACCACCATGCCTGGCTACTTTTTGGTATTTTTGGCACAAAAGAGGTCTCACCGTGTTGCCCCAGCTGGTCTTGAACTTCTGAGCTTAAGCAATCCACCCGCCTTGGCTTCCCAAAATGTTGTGATTACAAGTGATCCACTGCTCATGGCCGAATCTAGGCTTTTTCTATCCTGCTCATCCAAACTCAGCCACTCCCCTTAAGAGGACTTGATGATATTGAAAAGTACTTATGGTATAATAAGTAAAAAAAATACAAAAATTTGCATGCATATTTATATAAACAAAAATAATTTTTTTAAAAAATTGCACTAAATTTTTAATAGATCAATTTTAGAATGAAATTGTGAGCACAGTCACTATCATCTCTTTTTCTTCTTTCAGGGAAAGTATAAGCTTAAATGAAGTGGTGTAAAAAATACAGAATCTGAAAGTCATGGTGTGATTGGAATTAAGTTGGAGACATACCTTACTTTGAAAATAAATAAAAACTATTTATTTGACTAAAATTTGATGGAAAACATTTAAATTTATTGTATTTGCTTTTAGGGATGCAATTTTAAAAAATGCTGTAATCCTAAAGATTGTACTCTGATCAACTTTGCAGAATGTGGCACTGGACCATGCTGTAACAATAAAACTTGTACAGTAAGTTTTATCACCTATTTCTTTTTCTTTTTCTTTTTTTTAAATTTTTTCCCGAGACAGAGTTTCACTCTTGTCGCTCAGGATAGAGTGCAGTGGCGCGGTGTCAGCTCCTTGCAACCTCCATCTCCCAGGTTCAAGCAACTTAGCTGGAATTGCAGGCACACGCCACACCCAGCAAGTTTTTGTATTTTTAGTGCAGATGGTTTCACCATGTTGACCAGCCTGGTCTTGAACTCGTGACCTCAGGTGATCCACCTGCCTCGGCCTCCCAAAATGCTAGAATTACAGGCATGAGCCACCACGACTGGCCTTTATTACCTATTTCTAATGAGTGCTTAGATATTCCTACAGATAATTTTTTAATAAAAACTTTAATATGGATTATGTATTGGTCAGTTGTAAATGGTTGATGAATGTCCAAGCAAAGAAAAATGAATGCAAACTTAAGTGAACATAGAGGTCTGGCTTCATGCTCCAGTGAATGTTTCAAACAGGATTTTTATTCTATGCATCTCTTGGATATCCTTGCTTTTAAGCTGACAGTTCTCAAACAAGTGTTCTCAATATGTAGTATAGATAGGTCATTGACGCTCCTTGTTTGATTTAGTCCATTTCAATTCTGGGTAGTGGAGATAAACCAGACTGAGCCTGACAAATAAATGTATTTGTTTTTCTTTCCCTAACAGATCCATGAAAGAGGTCAGATCTGCAGAAACAGCATAGATATGTGTGATTTTCCAGAATATTGCAATGGAACATCTGAGTTTTGTGTACCTGATGTGAAAGCTGCTAATTTAGAATACTGCAATAATAAGACTAGTTATTGCTTTGAAGGAGTATGCAGAGATAGGGATAAATACTGTGTAAACTTATTTGGAAAATGTAATTGTTTTAACCTTTCTTTCTGGGGTCATGTTTAAACTGTGGATATTCGAAAGTCAGTAACCCACCCAAGAGCCATCCCTGAAAGTGTTGTTTTACATTCAAATTTGGAAATAACGTTGCAAATCAAAACAACTTTGAATGATGTCAAGGTTTAAAATAGACCTAATAGCTACAGGACGCAAGAGTAGGACATTAGTCCAACTTAAGGTGGTTGTTGCAAAGGGAGTAGACTATTAGAATAGTAGACAAAAGAGCAGATAACTGATTTCTTAATTATTTCTACTATAATATGAACTGTTTTGTTCTCATGAGTATAGTTTTCAGTAAGTGCTTCTCCTTGTAAAGCCAGTAGATGACACCAAAAATTTATAGCAGATGACACTGACTGGGCATTATTGTTGTCTAGATGTCTCTCTATTGACTTATCACGTTTACCTTTTAATATTTTTAATGCAAGTAACCATAACTGCTTGTGTTTTCAGTTGCTAAGTCTGCTACTATTCTGTGTACAGAAGAAGTGAATTTTCTAAATGACAAATATGGAAACTGTGGCTCCCGTTGTCATTTTTTGTACGTATTTAGAAAAGTATACATCTTCCAAGTGCATGTGTTGTGTTTTGTGTGTGTACTGCAGTTTGGAATAAATGAGAGACAGTATCTAGTATATATGGATAGATTTATTTGTTGCATTTAATAAGACATATGTTGTGAAGAGCTTTGGTGTTATGATCTGTGTAATATTTTGAATTATCCTCACTTTTGAATTGTTATTACTAATGTAATAACATATATTGTGTGCCAAAGTGACAAACAGGTAATTTTTTTCTGTCTTTTGTTGCTAGTCATATCCTTTGTGGAAAGATTGTCTGTCACTGGACACATTCGCAACCAGTATCAGTGAAAGACTATAATATACAATATACTTACCTTGGAGGTCATGTATGTTTCTCAGCACATGCAAGAAATGGTTCAAAGCAAATAACAACCTATACAGAAGATCTAACAATGTGTGGTGAACACAAGGTAAATAAAATTTTTGTTGATACTATATATGATGAATTTGCAAGTGAGCGTCTGAAGTGTGTGTGTGAGAGAGAGAGAGAAAGGCTGAAAGGATGCTTACATTTTCATTTGTAATTAATGCTACAAATTGTGGTTACCATATCGTGATCTTAAGATACACTGATGAGAATTTCTGCTGGTTAAAGAAATTCTTGTTTTATTATTTGTTATTGTTATTAAATTTTTACTACAGATCTTTAAACTTGTTTCCTCTTGCTTGAAAATCTGAGACTCCCTGTGAGGCCAGGATCTGATTTGTGATGATTTGTGTAAACCAAGAACAAAAAAGAATAAAATAATGCAAAAACAAACAAAAAAAATGTCAGAACAGCCTGAATAACAAGAACTTTAAAGAAGACAAAACCAAGAGAAGCCAAGTATTTAATCATGTAACAATTGATAAAAAATTAATTTGGTTACAACTGAAATAAAGTAATTATTTTCTCATTAACCTATTGCCCTAATACTTCCCCATAGGCATATTTTGTCTAAAATGTGGCCTTCACATAAAACATGAGAATAAAACATAGCATTTATTTTTTTTAATTTTTATTTTTCTTAAGAATTTTGAGATGCCTAATAAAGCTTTTCAAACTAGTAGCCCTGAAAAATTAGTTGACTAATTAAAAAGTATATAATTATCACACATTTTTATACAAATAATTTACACATAGAAATATATTTTTAAAATAAAAAATAAGGGATAAATTTAAGTGAAAAGTATACTTATCTCAGAATGGGAAAAAATATTCTCCATAAAAGTAATGAAGTAATCAAGGAAGCATACTGATACTGATTATATTGTAAAGTAATATGTCATTCCTTCAAAGACCATTTAAAACAAACTGAAAAAAATATTTATTATGAATACAGGAGCATAAATACTTAAATATATTAACTAACTTTATCTTTTTTTTCTTTTCTCTTTTTCTTTTTCTTTTCTTTCTTTTTTTTTTTTTTTTTTTTTTTAGGGGGAGTCTCACTCTATCTCCCAGGCCGGAGTGCAGTGGCACCATCTCGGCTCACTGCAACCTTCGCCTTCCGGGTTCAAGTGATTCTCCTGCCTCAACCTCCTAAGCAGCTGGTATTACAGGCATGTGCCAACATGCCCAGCTAATTTTTGTATTTTTAGTATAGACAGGGTTTCACCGTGCTGGTGGGGCTGGTCTCGAACTCCTGACCTTGTGATCCACCCATCTCAGCATCCTAACGTGCTAGGATTACAGACATGAGCCACTGCACCAGGATCAATTTTAATTTTTGTAATACATACAGCATAATACGGAACATATTCAGTCTTTGTCTCTGATTCTTGGCACACAGCTTCTAATAAAACCCTTGGAATTTCCTAAGTGATGGAAGTGTTTTTTGTTCTTGAGAATGAGAACACATTCTCAAGTTCAGTCACACCTGAAATTGTGCTTATTTCTATCAGGTGATTTAGGGTGGGACCGCTAGCTGGCCTTAGAACAGGGCTGGTTACCAGGATGACCAAGAGATTAGAGAGCTGGAACTTTCAGCCTGACTCACTGGACTTTTGGAAGAAGAGAGGCAGGGCTGGAAATTGATCTCTATTAAAACCCTTGAACAAAGGGTTCAATTGATCTCTATTACATTGATCTCTGTTAAAACCCTTGAACAAAGAGATTCAGTGATCTTCTGGGCTAAAAAACATATCAGTATTCTGGGAGGGTGGTGCAGCTGGAGAAAGCATGGAAATTCTTCTTCCCTTCTCCAATTCCCTGCCCTAAATATATCATCCATGTAGCTGTTCTTCAGTTGTATCCTATATAATAAACCATTAAATATAAGCAAAGTATTTTCCTGAGTTCTGTGAGCCATGCTAACATTGTTACCCTGTGGAGGGAGTCATAAAAACCCCTAACTTATATCTGGTCTGTCAGAAGTATGGCTTACTTGCACCTGGTATGGGGCCAGTCTTGAAAGATGAAGCCCCTTAGCTTGTGATATTTAATGTGTCTTAGTTGTTGTGTTGCTATGAAATAATACTAAGGCTGGGTAACTTATAAAGAAAATCAGTTTATTTGGCTCACAGTTCTGCAGACTGAACAAGAAGCATGGTGCCAACATCTGCTTCCGGTGAGGGGTTCAGGCTACTTCCACTCTTGGTAGAAGGAGAAGGGGAACTGGCGTGTGCAGAGATCATATAGTGAGAGAAGAAGCAAGAGAGAAAGGAGGGAAGTTCTACGCTCCTTTTAAAAAAATAATAATAACCAGCTCTCATGAGAACTCATAGAGTGAGAACCGAGGTCCGTCATTACTAAACAGAGATTAAACAAAGAAAATAAAGCCAATGGATAAACAGGACAAAAAGTTCATTCTTCAAAAAGATAAAATTGATACAATACTGAAGCAGGATATTTCCCCAGCCCCTTTGTGGGACTCACGACAGGGGTGCCTTGTTTATTCAGCCTTTTGCTCTCAAGTCCTCCTTGGAGGGCGCACAGGAACAAGGAGGCGGGAACTGGAGTACCTGAGCTCAGAAACCAGTCAACCACTTTGGTGCTGACAGGAGTGAACTCCACTCACTGGGACCTGCTGCATTCCGCCCCTCGCAGGAGAGAAAGTGCAGGTGAGAGAATGAAGAAGCCGGGGCAAGTGCTTTTGCGTGCTGGCAGGAACAAACTCCCTGTGGGCCCCAAAGCAGGGTCTAAGGGGGTGCCTATAACCCCTGAAGCTCCAGAAGGCATGTTTCAGTGCGTTTTTAGCTTTGTCATCTGTAGATGGTTTAAGTGTTAACAGCTCAGTGGGCCCGCAGCTGCCCTCTGCCAGCCAGGGCAAAGGGCCAGTGTGACAGCCTTTTGTATACACACTCCTGGCTAAATTTATATGACACAAAAACAGCTTGAATAGTCGAAGTAATCCTAACCAAAAAGAACAATGATGGAGGCATCACATTACCTAGCTTTACATTACACTACAATCCAATAGTAACCAAAACAGCAAGATATGATTATAAAAATATACACATAGATCAATGGAACAGAAAAGAGAACCCAGAAATCCACATCATGTTTACAGCAAACAGATCTTCAACAAAGCCAGCAAGAACATACATTGGGGAAACTGTCTTCAAAAAGGTGCTGGGAAAACTGGATAGCATATGCTGAAGAATGACACTGGATCCATACCTTGCAGCATATACAAAAACGACCTCAAGGTGGATTAAAGACCTAAATGTAATATCTGAAACTATAAACACCTTAGAAGAAAACCTACCAAAAACTCTTTTGGACATTGGCCTAGGCAAAAATACATGACCAAATACTCAAAAGCAAACACAATGAAAACAAAAATAGACAAATGGGACTTAATTAAACTAAAAGGCTTCTGCACAGCAAAGGAGACAACAGTAAACAGATAATCTACAGAATGGAAAAATATTTGCAAATTATAAATCCAACAAAGAACCAATATCCAGAATCTGCAGGGAACTCAAACAATAGAACAACAAAATAACCAAGTAACCCCATTAACATGTGGGCAAAGGACATGAACAGACACTTCTCAAAAGAAGACATACAGTGAAAAAACGTAGAAAAAAATGCCCAAGATCACCAACTATGAGATTAAAACCATAATGAGATATCTGCTTACACTAGTCAGAGTGGTTGTTATTAAAAAGTCAAAAAATAATAGATGTCAAGAACGTGGAGAAAAAGAAAAGTTTATACACTGATGTTGGGAATGTAAATTAGTACAACCTATTTGAAAAGACTATGGAGATTCCTCAAAGTACTAAATATAGACACACCATTTGACATAGCCAATCTACTACTCAAATAGAAAATGAGCATAAAAATATCTTCTTTTAAGGATCTATATTAATAAATAATAGAACGATGCATAAAAAATGTTAAATTTGGCCCTATAAATTAAAAATTGCTAGTACAAGCTGGCTACATTTTTCTTATACCAGCTTGTAATAAAAATTATATTTCTGCTTTCTGAACATAAAATATCTCATTTTTAATATTTTTTATTAAGTAATATACCATTTAGAAATTGTTCATATGTTTTTATGAAAATAAAATGTTATGAAATTCAGATTTACCTGTTCTGTATACCTCCTGTGCATATATAATATTTGTACAAACATGATTCCTCATATCTTGACTTTACATTTAGTATTTTTGTTGTTGTTTGCTTTCTAACATTTTAGGCATGTCGATCAAAACAATGCTTATTTATTGGTGACATAAATATAACAAAGTGTAACAGAACTTGCGCAGGACATGGGGTATGTAACAAGTTACTCTTTTTCTTAGTATAATTAATATATGTTAATAACACTTTCTATGAGTTCACAAGCATTACATGTGAAAATTTCTTTTTGAAAATTGTCAGTAAAAAGAAAAGTAGATTCACTATATGTATAATATATATATAATTTATGTGTATGATCAGATTGTTTTAGGCCTCTTGAGCAAATAAGTATACACTTTGTAAAAAATGCACTATGAAACAGAATCCGTTAGTATAACATTAGATTAAGATTACAAAATTTTGGAAATGGATTTATTAAGGATTACACTTATACTTTTATGCATATACATACATAATGTTTATAATTGAGTGTATGTGTACTTAATATTTATGAACATTCACATACTATTATGCACATTGATTTATAGAATCAGAGTTTTCAGTCCATTAAGATCGGTTTCATTCCTCAACAGCTTCAACTTATTTCACTATATGGATCATCCATACAATATTTGAAATGCCATTCATTGATGGCATTTCAATTGATGTTAAACTTTAGCTTAATTATTACAAATAGTGATACAACAGATATTATTGTAAATTTACCTTTGCACATTTACCTGCTTTCTTAAATGAATGGCAAATAAAATTTGTTTGGACCGAATATATAAACAATTTGAATTTTCCTAAGTAACATATGTCTTCAAGAAACATTATACCAGTTTTTTTCTCCCATCTATCATATATGAAAATGTGCATTTCCTCATATTCTGTCCAGATTAGTGGTATTAACCTTTTTAGTCTCTTTTAACATGCTAAGTCTATTGTTAATTTGAATTTATTTGATATTTAATAATGCAACTCCTAAGTATGGTCATATCTACCACTTGCATTTCTGTTTGTTCATGTATTGTAAACTTATTTACTGGCTTTTGTAAACTTTATAAGTCATTCTAAGCATGCATTTGTCTCTTTATGGTCAGTGTCTTCTGCCATATTGATGGTTCATGTTTTTTATAGTAATTTAGGAAAAAAAACTGACCTGTCTGTGTGGCTTACATCAATTTTTCTCCAAAATTACTTACACATCTATTATTTACAGTTTCTTTTTTTGTTACTTAGTTTTAATTGACTTTCTTAACTAATTTTGTATGCATTTATTTCTGAATTCTCTACTGGCCCTTTTTCTTTCCTTCTTTCTTTTTTGAGACAGAGTCTTGCTCTATCATCAGGCGCCACGCTGGAGCGCAGTGACGCGATATCAGCTCACTGCAACCTCTGCCTCCCAGGTTCAAGCAATTATCCTGCCTCAGCCTCCCAAGTAGCAGGAACTACAGGCACGCACCACTACGTGCAGCTAATTTTTGTATTTTAGTAGAGGCAGGGTTTCACTATATTGGCCAGTATGGTCTCAATCTCTTCATCTCGTGATCCGCCCACCTCAGCCTCCCAAAGTGCTGAGAATACAGGCTTGAGCCACCACTCCCCGCCTACTGGCCCTTTTTCTAATCATCTGCCAGATCACATGTATACATTCTTTCTTCTTTCTATATAAATGTTGATGTTGTATCTGATTGAGCAAGCATCTTGAAACTTTGGCTTTCCCCCATATTTTTTAATAAAATTTTGCCCTCGTCACAATTGTTTTTTTTAAATCCAGCACAATTCATAACAAATTTTTACTCCCACGATTCTACAGTTTCTAACATCATAACCTGCATGCCTTTCTAATAAAACACATTTAAATTTTATCAAGAATTATTCCTTTTATTTGGAAATGTAAGAGACAAACAAAGAAGATACCTCTATGATTTTTGAAAATATATTGCATGGACATTTATTATACTACCTTTTATTTCTAAAATTTTTTCATATTAAATTTAAAGCTCCTTATATTAAATGGTAATATTTTAAAATTTTATATTGACAGTCATATATCAGGCAGTTAATTTAGTTGTATAATTTTTTCTTGTTTGTTTGTTTTGGTTTTAGGTTTGCAATGAACATTTCAATTGTCAGTGTGATCCTGGTTATGCTCCTCCAGATTGTGAACCAGCACTATCATCACCAGGAGGAAGTATCAATGATGGATATTGGCTTTTATCAGGTTAGTCTCTAGATCTGTTTTTCAATACAGCTTTCTGCTCTCATAGAAATGGTGTACACCTTTGCCATCCTATATGACTATCGAGCACCTAGAATGTAGAAAGTGCAACTAAGGAACTGAAATTTCAACTGTATTTTACCTTATTTAATTTAAATTTAAATGACCGCTGTGGCTAGTGGCTACCAACTTGGATCTAGAGCCAGACAGCTCTAAATCATTCTGCCAACCAAAATTTTCTGTATAGTTATAATTCTAACCTATAAGTGAACGTTTTAAAAGGGCTCCCTTTCACTTCAAGCAGGGTTCTCAGAATATTTCTATTTTACAACAGAGTTTTCTATATAGGAGTAGTTAAATGATAGAAATGGTTGTAGTTTTATCATGTAGTTTGTGTATTCCAAGGACGCCACCTATTGTGATATCCCAATTCACAATCAAATTGAATCTTTAAAGTTAACTGTTTTTGTAATATTGAAAGAAAAAAATCATTAAATTTTTCATGCCTGCAGCATATGAATAGTCTGAGGCACTGAACATTTTTAAATTGATTTGATGAAAAGTCATGAACAAATATATTTGTTTTTACTAAAGCTTTCTTTTACTATTAGAATTGTATACTTGAATAAATACTTGAGGAATTGATTCATATGTCAAATACGCTGAAATGACAATTACATTTCTTTTTTTTTTTTTTTTTTGAGGCAGAGTCTTGCTCTGTAGCCCAGGCTGGAGTGCAGCGGTGCAATCCTGGCTCACTGCAACCTCCGCCTCTCGGGTCCCGGTTCAAGCAACTCTCCTGCCTCTGCCTCCCAAGTAGCTGGGATGAGACGATATTTAATTGTAGTTTTTATTTGCCTTTACCTGATGATCAGTGATATTGAGCCTCTTTTAATATACCTGTTTGTATGCATTCTTTTGAGAAATGTTTACTCAGATCTTTTGCTCATTTTCAAATTAAACTTTATATTGAGTTGTTTGAGCTCCTCCTATGTTCCAGTTATTAATCCCGTGTCAGATGAGTAATTTACAAATATTTTCTTCTGTTCAGTAGGTTGTCCCCTCATTTGGTTGATTGTTTCCCTTTCTATTTAGAAGCTTCTTAGCTTGATGTGATCCTATTTGTCAATTTCTGCTGTGATGGCCTGAGTTTCTGAGGTTTTCCTCAAGAAATGTGAGCCCAAATTAATGTCCTGGAGAGGTTACCCAATGTTTTGTTTTAGTTGTTTTATAGTTTAGGGTCTTAGATTTAAGTCTTTAATTCATTTTCATTTGAGTTTTGTATATAGCAAGAGATTGGGATCCAGTTTCATTCTTCTTCATATGGCTATGTAGTTTTTACAGCACTATTTATTGAAGAGACTGTTCTTTCCCCAATGTATGTTCTTGACACCTTTATTGAGAATAAATGGACTTTAAATATGTGGATTAACTTGTGGGTTCTTTATGCTGTTTTATTTATCTATGTATCTGTTTTATGCCAGCATCATGGTATTTTGATTACTATAGCTTTGTGTAGTGTCAACTCAGGTAACATGATTTCTCCAGTTTTGTTCTTTTTGCTTAGGATGACTTTGACTAGTCTGGGTTTTTTGTCTGCATATACATTTTAGGACTGTGTTTTTTATTTTTGTGAATAATTGCATTGAGTCTGTAGATTGTTCCATTTAATGGCTGTTTCATCATATATATGTATCACAGTTTGTTTATTTATTTATTTATTTATTTTTAAATTATACTTTAAAATCTGGCATACATATGCAGAACATGCAGGTTTGTTACATAGGTATACACGTGCCATGGAGGTTTCCTGCATCCATCACTCTGTCATCTACATTAGGTATTTCTCCTAATACTATCCCTCCCCTGTACCCCCACCCCCTGCTATCCCTCCTCTAGCCTCCGCCAACAACAGACCCCCAGGTCTGATGTTCTCCTTCCTGTGTCCATGTGTTCTCATTGTTCAACACCCACTTATGAGTGAGAACACGTGGTGTTTGGTTTTTCTGTTCTTGGGTTAGTTTGCTGATAATGATGGTTTCCAGCTTTCTTCATATCCCTACAAAGGACATAAACTCATCCTTTTTTATGACTGCATAGTATTCCATGATGTATACATGACACATTTTCTTTATTCAGTCTATCATTTATGGGCATTTGGGTTGGTTCCTAGTCTTTGCTATTGTGAATAGTGCTGCAATGAACATACGTGTACATGTGTCTTTATAGTAAAATTATTTATAATCTTATAGGTATATACCCAGGGGATTGCTGAGTCAAATGGTATTTCTATTTCTAGATTTTTGAGGAATTGCCACACTGTCTTCCACAATGGTTGAACTAATTTACACTCCCATCAACAGTGTAAAAGCATTCTTACTTCTCCACATACTCTCCAGCATCTGTTGTCTCCAGATTTTTTAATGATCGCTATTCTAACTGGCGTGAGATGGTATCTCAATGTAGCTTTGATTTGCATTTCTCTGATGACCAGTGATGATGAGCATTTTTTCATGTTTGTTGGCCTCATGAATGTCTTCTTTTGTAAAGTATCTGTTCATATCCTTTGCCCACTTCTGAATGGGCTTGTTAGTTTTTTCTTGTAAATCTGTTTTAGTTCTTTGTAAATTCTGGATATCAGCCCTTTGTCAGATGGGTAAACTGCAAAATTTTTTTCCCATTCTGTTGGTTGCCGATTCACTCTAATGACTGTTTCTTTTGCTGTGCAGAAGCTGTGGAGTTTGATTAGGTCCCATTCGTCTGTTTTGGCTTTTATTGTCAGTGCTTTTGGTGTTTTGGTCATGAAGTCCTTGCCTACGCCTATGTCCTGAATGGTTTTGCGTAGATTTTCTTCTAGGGTTTTTATGGTGTTAGGTCTTATGTTTAAGTCTTTAATCCATCTGGAGTTAATTTTAGTGTAAGGTGTCAGGAAGGGGTCCAGTTTCTGCTTTCTGCACATGGCTAGCCAGTTTTCTCAACACCATTTATTAAACAGGGACTCTTTTCCCCATTGCTTATTTTTGTCAGGTTTGTCAAATATCAGATGGTGGTAGATATGTTGTGTTGCCTCTGAGACCTCTGTTCTGTTCCATTGGTCTATATCTCTGTTCTGGTACCAGTACCATGTATAGTTTGAAGTCCGGTAGTGTGATACCTCCTGCTTTGTTCTTTTGCTTAGAATTGACTTGGCTATGCGGGTTCTCTTTTGGTTCCATATGAAGTTTAAGGTGGTTTTTTCCAGTTCTGTGAAGAAGGTCATTGGTAGCTTGATGGGGATAGCATTGAATCTGTAAATTACTTTGGGCAGTATGGCCATTTTCACGATATTGATTCTTTCTAACCATGAACATGGAATGTTTCTCCACCTGTTTGTGTCCTTTCTTATTTCGTTGAGCAGTGGCTTGTAGTTCTCCTTGAAGAGGTCCTTTAATGTTCCTTGTTAGTTGTATTCCTAGGTATTTTATTCTCTTTGTGGCAATTGTGAATGGAAGTTTGTTCTTGATTTGGCTCTCTTTAAGACTGTTATTGGTGTATAGGAATGCATGTGATTTTTGCACATTGATTTTGTATCCTGAGACCTTGCTGAAGTTGCTTATCAGTTTCAGGAGACTTGGGGCTTAGACAATGGGGTCTTCTAGGTATACAATCATGTCGTCTGCAAATAGAGACAATTTGACTTCCTCCTTTCCTATTTGAATGCCCTTTATTTCTTTTTCTTGCCTGATTGCTCTGGCTAGAACTTCTAGTACTATATTGAATAGGAGTGGTGAGAGAGGGCATCCTTGTCTGGTGCCACATTTCAAGGGGAATGCTTCCAGTTTTTGCCCATTCAGTATGATATTGGCTGTTGGTTTGCCGTAAATAGCTTTTATTATTTTGAGATACATTCCATCAATTCATTCCATCAGCGTAGCTTGTTGAGGGTTTTTAGCATAAAGGGCTGTTGAATTTTGTCAAAGGCCTTCTCTGCATCAATTGAGATAATCATGTGGTTTTTGTCTTTGGTTCTGTTTATGTGGTGAATTACATTTATAGACTTGCGTATGTTGAACCAACCTTGCATCCCCAGGATGAAGCCTACTTGATCATGGTGGATAAGCTTTTTGATGTGCTGTTGCAATCGGCTTGTCAGTATTTTATTCAAGATTTTTGCATCTATGTTTATCATGGATATTGGCCTGAAGTTTTCTTTTCTTGCTGAGTCTCTAACGGGTTTTAGAATCAGGATAATGTTGGTCTCATAAAATGATTTGGGAAGAATTCCCTCTATTTGTATTGTTTGGAATAGTTTCAGAAGGAATGGTACCAGCTCCTCTTTGTATGTCCGGTAGAATTTGGCTGTGAACCCGTCTGGCCCTGGGCATTTTTGTTGGGTGGTAAAGCTCTTAATTGCTGCCTCAACTTCAGACCTTGTTATGGGTCTGTTCAGGGTTTCGGCTTCTTCCTGGTTTAGGCTTGGCAGGAGGCAAGTGTCCAGGAATTTATCCATTTCTTCCTGGTTTACTAGTTTATGTGCATAGAGCTGTTTGTAATAATCTCTGATGATGGTTTGCATTTCTGTGGAATCTGTGGTGATATCCCCTTTATCGTTTTTTATGGCATCAATTTGGTTATTCTCCTTTTCTTTTTTATTAATCTGGCTAGTGATCTGTCTATTTTGTTGATCTTTTCAAAAAACCAACTCCTTGATTTATTGATTTTTTGAAGGGTTTTTCGTGTCTCTATCTCCTTCAGTTCTGCTCTGATCTTAGCTATTTCTTGTCTTCTACTAGACTTTGAGTTTTTTTTTATCTTCCTCCTCTAGCTCTTTTAATTTTGATGATAGGGTGTCAATTTTTTATCTCTCCTTCCTTCTCATATGGGCACTTATTGCTATATATTTTCCTCTGGAGACTTCTTTAAATGTGTCCCAGAGATTCTGGTATGTTGTATCTTCATTCTCGTTGGCTTTGAAGAACATCTTTATTTCTGCCTTCATTTCATTGTTTATCCAGTCAACATTCAAGAGCTAGTTGTTCAGTTTCCATAAAGCTGTGGGGTTCTGGGTTAGTTTTTGAATTCTGAGTTCTAACTTGATTGCACTGTGGCCTGAGAGACTGTTTGTTATGATTTCCGTTCTTTTGCATTTGCTGAGGAGTGATTTACTCCCAATTATGTGGTCAATTTTAGAGTAGGTGTGATGTGGTGCTGAGAAGAATGTATATTCTGTGGATTTGGGGTGGAGAGTTCTGTAAATGTCTATTAGGTTTGCTTGGTCCAGGTGTGAGTTCAAGTCCTGGATATCCTTGTTAATTTTCTGTCTGGTCGATCTGTCTAATATTGACAATGGGGTGTGAAAGTCTCCCACTATTATTGTGTGGGAGCCTAAGTCTCTTTGTAAGTCATTAAGAATTTGCCTTATGTATCTGGGTGCTCCTGTATTGGGTGCGTATATATTAAGGATCTTTAACTCTTCTTGTTGCATTGATGCTTTTACCATTATGTAATGTCTTTCTTTGTCTCTTTCAATCTTTGTTGTTTAAAGTCTAATTTATCAGAGATGAGAATTGCAACTCCTGCTTTTTTTTTGCTCACCATTTGCTTGGTAAATCTTCCTCCATCCCTTTATTTTGAGCTTTGTGTATCCTTGCACATGAGAGGGTTTCCTGGATACAGCACACCGATTGGTTTTGGCTTTTTATCCAATTTGCCAGTCTGTTTCTTTTGATTGGGGCATTTAGTCCATTTACATTTAGGGTTAATATTGTTATGTGTGAATTTGATACTGCCATTTTGGTGCTAGCTGGCTGTTTTGCCCATTCGTTGATGCAGACTCTTCATTGTGTTGATTCTCTTTACCATTTCATGTTTTTGGAGTGCCTGGTACTGGTTGTTCCTTTATATGCATAGAGCCTCTTTCAGAAGCTCTTATAAAGCTGGCCTGGTGGTGATGAAATCTCTGAATACTTGCATGTTCACAATGGATTTTATTTTTCCTTCACTTTTGAAGTTTAGTTTGGCTGGTTAGGAGATTCTGGGTTGAAAGTTCTTTTCCTTAAGGATGTTGAGTATTGGCCCCCACTCTCTTCTGGATTGTAGGGTTTCTGCTGAGAGATCTGCTGTGAGTCTGATGGGCTTCCCTTTGTGGGTAATCCGACCTTTCTCTCTGGCTGCCCTTAGTATTTTCTCCTTCATTTCAACCCTGGTGAATCTGACAATTATGTGCCTTGGGGTTGCTCTTCTTGATGAATATCTTTGTGGTGGTCTCTGTATTTCCTGGACTTGAATATTTGCGTGACTTGCTAGGTTGGGGAAGTTTTCCTGGATAATATCCTGAAGAGTATTTTCCAGCTTGGATTCATTCTCTTCATCGCATTCAGGTACACCTATCAAACATAGATTAGGTCTTTTCACATAGTCCCACATTTCTTGGAGACTTTGTTCATTCCTTTTTATCCTTTTTTTTCTATTCTTGCCTTCCCGTTTTATTTCATTGAGTTGATCTTCGACCTCTGATATCCTTCCTTCTGCTTGGTCAATTCGGCTGTTGATACTTGTGCATGCTTTGCAAAGTTCTTGTGTTGTGTTTTTCAGCTCCATCAATTCACTTATATTCCTTTCTATTTTGTCCATTCTCGTTAGCATTTCATCAAATCTTTTTTCAAGGTTCTTAGTTTCTTTGCATTGGGTTAGAACATGTTCTTTAAGTTCACAGAAGTTTCTTACTACCCACCTTCTGAAGTCTGATTCTGTCATTTCATCACACTCGTTCTCCATCCAACCTTGTTCCCTTGCTGGTGAGGAGTTGTGATCCCTTGTAGGAGGAGAGGTGTTCTGGTTTCAGGTGTTTTCATCCTTTTTGCACTGGTTTCTTCCCATCTTTAAGGATTTATCCACCTGTCGTCTTTGTAGTTGCTGGCTTTCAGATTGGGTCTCTGAGTGGATGTTCTGTTTGTTGATGATGAGGTTATTTCTGTTTCTTGGTTTTCCTTCTGACAGTCTGGCCCCTCTTCTGTAGGTCTGCTGAGGTCCACTCCAGGCCCTGCTTGCCTGGGGATTACCTGCAGCAGCTCCTGAACATTAAAGGGTTGTTACCAGTTTTGTTCTTCTGCTATCTTTGTCCCAGAAGGATACCCGCCAGGTGTCAGTCTGATCTCTCCTTTATGAGGTGGCTCTTTGGATATACAGGGGTCAGGGAGCTGCTTGAGGAGACGGTCTTTTCTTTATAGAAGCTCAAATGCTGAGCTGTGAGCTCCGTTCTTCATTCAGAGCTGCTGGGCAAGTATGTTTAGGTCTGCTGCAGCAGAACTCATAAACCGGTTTTTGTTCCCAGGTGCTCTGTCCCAGGGATTTAGGGCTTTATTTATGAGTTTCCGTTATGCTGCTGCCTTCTTTTTTTTTTTCCTTCAGAGCTGCCCTGCCCAGCAAGGAGGCAGCCTAGTCACTGTTTGCCTGTAGAGGCTTTGCTGAGCTGCTGTGGGCTCTGCCCAGCTGCCGAGTGAACTTCCCTGCAGTCCTGTTTATATGGGTGTAGTTAGAACTGCCTTGGCAAGGGTGGCCGGCCTCTTTTAAGGCGAAGTCTCTCTGTAGTGGGGGATTGCCTTGGCAACAGCGGGCTGCCTCAGCATTGGCCGACTACCTCCGTAGTGGCGGGCTGCCTCGGTAATGGCGGACGCTCCTCCCCCACAGAGCTGGACCGTCCCGGGTTCAGCTGCGCTTACTGTGAAACTCTCAATCCAGAGAGTTTCTGATTGCTGTTCTTTTGTGGGGTTGGGATCAGCTGAGCCTGATCGCCTGGCTCCCTGCCTCAGAGCCTTTCTAAAGTTGGTGTTCCAGTCGCCTGTTGAGGAGGCGCCGGGGTCTGTCTGTTTTCCCCTGCGGCCACTCACTGCGCTGGCTTAAACAGCGGCACTGAGGTTTGTGGCGCTTTTTTTTTTGCCCTGGAATCTACTGTCCTGGCTCCCTGCTCAGTCCCCTTTTTAAACAGATGATTGGGCAACCTCCCGTGGCTCCAATTGCCAGCCAAAAGGGCACCCGGACCGGTGTATTTTGTACAGAGAACCGCTGCTCCGGGGCACCGACAAAGCAGCCGCGCGGGGCAAAGCAGCGGCGCCACCCGGCATAGCCGCGCTGGCTGAAACAGCCCTGCGCTGGCGACCTGTGGAGCTCCTCCGCCTGGGAATTTCCTAGTCTGTGGGCAATAAAAATGTGGCGTCCACTCACCCTCTGCGCTTTCACTGGGAGCTGCGATCCTGAGCTGTTCCTAAACAGCCATCTTGGATCGATCCCTTGAAGAACTTCCTTTAATATGTATTCATTGAGATGTTTTATCATTAACAATATTAATTTTGCAAATTTTTTAGTATTGACAGACGTGTATGAACCTTGTAGACCACTGATATGATTAATTACATTGATTTTTAATTTTGAACCAATTTTGAAAATACAGACTAAATTCTCCTTCGTCGTGATTTATTAATTTTTGCACTTAACTAAATCTGATTTGTTAATATTCTGTTGAGGGTTTTTGTGTCTAGGTTGGTGAGAGTCTGCCTTCTTCCCTCTCTCTCTATCTCTCGCTCTCTCCCTCTCTTTCTGTCTCTCTTCCTTCTACTTGTTTTTATGTTCTTTTGTTATCAACTAAAACTGAAATCATAAAATGAATTGGGAAGTGTTTACTCCTCTTCTGTATTGTACAAGTGATTGCTTAAAATTAGCATTTAAAAAATATTTGGTAGTAATGTCCAGTGAATTCATATGGGTCTGGAGATTAATTCCAGAAGAGTTTTTAAAATAAATATTTTCTTTAAATAAATATTTTTTAAATAAATACACCAACAATAACATTATCTCCTTCTTATTAGATGAGTTAAAGTAGTTTATGCTTTTTAAGGAACTGACCGATTTTTTTTACTTCTATCAATTGCCAAGGAGTTTTAAAAAATTCTAATCATAATTATATATTTTTTATTTTATTATGTTAATTTGTATTTCATTTTGATTTTTTCTTCATTATTGCATGTGTAGTTTAGGTTTATTTCTGGTGCATTGTTGCTTCTATAATTTCTGTAATGTTTATCTTTGTCTTGAATTCTATTTTATCTGAAATTAACTCTTGTTAGTTACCTCTAACTTGTGGGCCCAAAACTCTTTTTTTATTTAAAAAACAAATTACAGGAAATTTATAAAAGTAGAAATAAAAATAGTGAAAATCAGCTTTATGAAAAATTTCAATAAAAAATTTAAACACAGAAAACTCAATATTTTACTCTAGTCTTTGAAGGATATGTAACTAAAGTGCTGTATGTGTTTTGAATACAATTCCTGCTGTCAAACATGGATCTAGAACATATCCTTTCTGTATTTGTGAGGAATACTTGAAGTACACCTTTAGTAACTTAGAGTGACTATACTTTGTGATTCTTTTTTTGTGTGTGCATTTACATCTTCAAAAGACAACTTTGATGGTCACAGTTTTACTGATATTATCCTCTTTGTACTATAATTAAAATATTTTCAGTTTATTTTAATAAACATCAAAAATAATTACTCAGCTTTTGAACTCCTGCACTGACTCCATTCAATCAACTCTGCATAAATATTTAACTTCACTATTTGTCCACTTGTGAACAATATCCAATGGATGTTCACATACATCTTCCATAGAAGACTGAATACTATTAAGTCTTATTTACAATGCAAGAAATCCCAGGTATTTATGAAAATATTGCTTGCTGAATGTTTTCCTATTAAATGATTATCAGATGAGAATTCTATGTATCCATTTTCTCTTTCGAAATATTCCATTGACTTGAAAATATTCTTGACTTGAAAAAAAATTAGGATATCATCATCTAAAGACCTGTAGTCTGACATTTCATTTATATGGTCAATTGCAGTATTTTTGTAGACTAAATGTTTGCATTTCTCAACATTTTTATCTTGTAACCTAATTTATAATTTGATGGTACTTGGAGGTGGAGCTCTTAGAGCCCCCTTGAATGGGATTAGTGTTCTAATGAAAGAAAGGATGAAAGAGAGATCCTTCATCCTTTCCACTATGTAAGGTTAGAACAAGAAGATGGTTATGATTCATGAAATAGGCCCACAGAATAATTCTGCCAGTGCCTCTGTTTTGGAATTCCCTTCCTCCAGACCAATGAAAGATACATTTCTATTGTTTGCAAGCTGCCCAGTTTATGATATTTTTGTTACAACAGCCTGAACAGTCTAAAATAACAATAGGCTAAACTGCTGCTTTATATTTCTTTGCATTTGTCAGATTAATAATTGTATAATATTTTCTTTTATCAATAGTCTTCCTCATATTATTACAAGCAGTAAAAAAAAGACTGAATTCTCAAACGTGTTCAACAAAAACTATGACAGAAAGGCCAAAGTCTCCAGGACTTTGTTGTACTTTCTTGATAGTTGATATATCACATTGGACAAAAAAATGTAAGAAAGCTGAAGGTTTCCAAAAGAATAAAATATGGATCCTAGAAATAAGTCTTCACATACGTGGTCTAATAATTTTCAAGAATGCGTAGACCATTCATTCAGGAAAGCTCAGTCATTTCAATGTGTCATATTGAGAGATCTGGGTATTTGCATGCAAGTGAATGAGGTATGGCCCTTATTGATACCACATACAAAAATTAACTCAAAATGAATCAACAATCTAAATGCAAGAACTAATATTATAAATCGTTAAAACAGAAGACAATAGGAAATTGTAATAACATGGAATTTGGCAATGATTTCCTTGATATGACTCCAAAAGCACCATCAGTAAACGAAAAAACATAAATTAGGAACTATCGTGATTAAAAACTGTTGTGCATCAAAGGATACTAACAAAAGTGAAAAAATAATCCATTGAACGGAAGAAAATAGTTAAAATATGTATCTAATAAGGGATTAATATTAAGAATATATAAAGAACTCTTACAGGGCAACAAGCAATAGCAAGACAAATAATTCCTTTTACAAATGGGCAAAGTACTTGAATACTTTAATTCATCTTCTAGGAAATATAAAGATGTGGAGAAGG
Organism: Sapajus apella; assembly: GCF_009761245.1. Classification (NCBI taxonomy): domain Eukaryota; kingdom Metazoa; phylum Chordata; class Mammalia; order Primates; family Cebidae; genus Sapajus; species Sapajus apella. The sequence continues at coordinate 4,452,589 of NW_022436961.1, forward strand.
TAGTAAGCACATAAAAAGGTGTGTTTTTCACATGTTAACATTACTAATCTTTGGGGAAATGCAAGTAAAAACAACAATGAAATATCAATTTGTACCTATTAGGATGGCTATTAAAAAGAAAAATTCAAAGCATATCAAGTGTTGACCAGGGTATGAAAAAATTGGAACTCTTTGCATTGCTAGTGAAAACGTAAAATAATGCAGCCTTTGTGGAAAACAGAATGCTGGTTGCTAAAAAAATTGAACACAAAATTAGCATATTATCCAGGAATTCCACATCTACGTATATGCCCGAAAATATTAAAAGCAGAGTCTCAAGCAGATATTTGTATACCTATGCTTATAGCAACATTATTCACAATGGTCAAAACATGGAAAATCAAAATGTTTATTGACAAATAAATGGATAACCGTAATATGATATAGGCATACAATGGAAGATTATTCGTCCTTAAAATGAATAACTCTGTCACACTCTATAATGTAGATATAAACTGAAGACCTTATGATAAGTGAAATAAGCCAGTCAGAACATGACAAATATTATGTAATTCTGCTTCTGCGAGTCAAACTCAGAGTCTAAGTAGAATGATGGTTGCCAGCAGCTGAGTTCTGCTTCCATTATTACCTAGGTTAGTCAGATTCATGGAGTCAAAGTAGAATCGTGATTCTTCTGGGGAAAGGGAAAAATGGTAGGTTAATATTGAATGGATAAAAAGTTTCAGCTTTGTAGAATGAGAAAGTTCTGAAGTAGAGTGGTGGTGATGGTTGCACAACAACGTTGAATGTACTCAATGCAGTTCACAAAACAATATGATACACTAAAATAGATTATATCATATAAGTAAATATTAAGTATACACGAAGGGATTATAAATAAATTCATGTCAACAATATTATATATTGTCAATGACTGTATATTGTCAATTATATGTATAAGTGTATTCAGTTGACATACAAAAATGTATAATGTACTTTGGGGCCCAGTGAGAGAATACTGAATAACACTTTTAAATTCAAATATATTCATTCTTTAACTGTGTTATTTGAGTTATAAATGTTTATAATTCAAATTCTGTATAATTTGAGTATAATTTTTCAAATAGTTAAAAAGGTACTCTCATATTTTCAGGAAAAGATGAACCCTTGTTTCCAAAACGACGTGCTGCTCCTAAAAACAATGGTCTTTTGATCAGTTTCTACATTTTTTTACCTTTGCTCGTTTTAATTGCTATTGTTAGTCTTAAATGGAACAAAATGAAGAGATTTTGGAGCAAAGCAGGAACAGTAAGCAGCAGGTAAGTAAATGTCTGATTTTTAATTTAATTTAAAATTCATTATGGGAAGAATTCAGTGCAATTCAGAATCCAAGTAGAGATTCTAGGATGGATTGGATTAATGTTTAGAAACACTGAGTAAGTTCTCAGCATATAGCAAAGTTTTTTATTTGTTTGCTTTTTGTTTTTTTTCAAATATCAGTCAGCTAAGTATCCCACATGTTCTTACAGGGCTAAAAACAATTAAACTATTCAGTAAAGCCTCATTGCCTTTCACATAGGAAACCAAGTTCTCAACAATTGTTTACGAAGTTCTGTTGACTTCCCAGGGAACCCCATTTCTCTTACATTGGCAACCAGTTGTGCCAAAAAGGTCCACAGAAATAGTCAGGGAAGAAAATTTGTGAATAGAATATGTAGAAAGTAAGAAAATAGGAGAATGTACGGAATGAGGAAGAGAAGTCAGATAGAATACTCTGTATTTCGTGCAAAGTTAATATGGCTCATATTTTTGTGAAATAAGTAAGGTACCTGCACAGCTTTTCTTTTTTTTCTTTAACTGTAACACCACAGCAAACCATAAATTGCTTCATGAATATTTAGGGATTTGAGAATTCAAAAGGAAGAATAAACAAGTGGGATCATTTGTTTAAAATGACAAAATCTGGTCACCACAGGCTGTTTTACAACAGTAAGTGGTTTCAGGGCTGCAAGGGTAAGAAATGAAATAGAGCTGAAGCAAAAAAAGCGATGAAACGCTGGTCAGGAACGAGGTCATTCTCTTTATCACTCAAAGGCTTTAAAACTGATGTCACCCCTTCTTGCCTATGTCCACTGTTTCCAAATTGACTGCTCTGCCTGCACTTGGCCACTTGAAACATATTGATTGGTTAATTAATGCAAATCTAGCTTTTTAAGCTTTTCTTGATTTCACGCAAGATTACAGTTTTTTCTAATGTTATCTCTTTCATACAGATCTATCTCAGAAGACAGCAGTAGTACAAACAGCCAGTCACAGAGTTAAAGGTGACCTGAAATATTCAAATTGTTAAGAAAATGATAATTCATGGAATATTGTTTTACTTTTAACAATACCTCAGTATAAGAAAACTATTATGCCCATATTTCATCATCTTGACTCCCATTTATTAATACCATACAGTAAAACAAAGATAAGAAAAATATTTGATGTTAATTATGTTTTATACTGATATAGAAATATTTACTGTTAACTGATATTAGAGATTAATTGAACATTTTGTAAACAAAATGATGTTAAAGGGATTATATTTTGTAAATAGTCATAAACAATCACACCTCCTTTGGCCTTATTTAAGGTTCTCATTGGGTGATTTACACAGATTATCTCTCTACATTTACAGTGATTGATCTTCACTAAGTTGCCATAGGTATTGTTATCCATATTTTAGAGATGAGGAAACGGGTAAAAGGAAATAAATTGATTTACCAGGAAAAAATAGTTTTAGTGAGTATTTTGGTGGAGTTTAACTTAAGGCAATCTGACTTTAGAGTTCAAGCTCTTAAGATTGCCATAATCTTGAACAAATATAGCCTGATATATGACTGCGGACTGGGAATGGAATTTACATTAATTGAGATGCCAGGCAACATGTTAAGTACACCTTCCCTCAAAAGCAGAAAGATACATTCTTTTTATCTTTAAGATGGGATAAAATAGGCATTCATATGTTTTGTTCAAAGTTCTAATTCATATGTGTAAAGAAATGATGGCATTTGATGTGTTAGGCCTATCACTGACAGTAAACAGAAAATTCAAAAATTCAACCAAGAGTGAGATCAGGAAGCTAATTACTTAGCTCCCATTCCTTCATACCTGACTTTGTTGACAGTTAAGTCAATAGTCTCTGTTTTCTTATCTTCCACTAATCACTGGGAATTAGAGAGCCACCAGGGCCCAAGCTTTCTTATTTTAAATTGTAAATGGCTTATCATAAACACTACTTCCCTTATCCTAGCAAAAAGTCAAAACCAGACATCCAAGCTTTCCCAGAGATGAAGACAGAGCTTTTCCATTCCAGCTACAAATCAAATCTATTCCACACAGGCATAGACCTGGCATTACCCATGCAAATATCTTCACAGCAGCTTTCAAAACATATAGACGTTATGATGCTAACACAACTCAGGAATGTTGGAAAAATATCAGGAATGTCATTCTATCTGGGGCAGAGTTACCAAGAGGGTTTCTGTTGCGATGAGGTCAGAGAAGTAACACCCATGGAGGGTCTTGGCACTCTTGGAGGCCATCTGTCTTTTACTTTGAGTGAAAAGGAGGAATCACCAGATGGTGCAGATTCTAAGCACGTGACTTACACTTTAAAAAGCTGCTTTGTTGAAAACAGTCTATATGATGGAAAGAGTAGATGTGGAGAAACTATTGCAGTAACCCAGGAGAGAAAAGATGGTGCTTCAGACCAAGAGTGGGAAGGGTGGTCTTATGGATACGTTTTGAAGATAACCCAATAGTGTACTGACAGTTTGGATGCAGAAAGTAAGAAAAAGCGGTTGCATAATATGGGTATTGATACACATCAGGAAAATAGCAGAGCTAAAAAGTAAAACCAGCCCTCTTTCTTTACAAAATTTTGGCCTTTTTTTTGAAGTAGAGTTCTTGCTCTGTCACCTAGGCAGGAGTGCAAAGTCGTGATCTCAGCTCACTGCAACCTCTACCCCCTGGATTCAAGCAATTCTCCTGCCTCAGCCTCCCAAGTAGCTGAGACTACAGGCACATGCCACCATGCCCAGCTAATTTTTGTATTTTTAGGAGAGACGGGGTTTCACCAAGTTGGCCAGGATGGTCTCGATCTCCTGAACTCATGATCCACCCACTTTGGCCTCCTAAAGTTCTGGGAAATTGCAAGTTTATGAATTCTGAGATGTAAAATCCATATAGGTAACCATGAGCCAAAACAAGTATCATGTATGCCACAATGAGAAGTGTACATGTTCTTCTATATGAATAAGAACATAGGTAAAGTACTTTTTAAGATGGTAAGAAAGGGATTTGGTACTATTTGTCTTTCAGTTTACAAATTTCACTGGGATAAAATAGGAAAAATAGATTCAGTCATGACTGGAAAGTAGTGAAGCAGTTAAGAGACTGCTGAATGCATAGGCAAGATGTGCTGAGGGCAGGATTGGAGAGGAGGAAAGCACAAAAACGTTTTCAGAGATAGAACAGAGGCCCGATCTGTTAGTAGTGACTGGATGGACGTTTCGGGTTAGAATAAAAGGGAGAACTAAGAACACTCCGCTCTTCTGACGGAATGGTTAGTGACACCTTTTTCTGGTGACATGCTGTATAGTAGAGAAATAACTGGTTTGGTTTGGGTGAAGAAGTGGAGGGGAGTGAAGAGTTAGTTTGTCTTTGAACAAGTGTATGTAAGAACCCACTGGAAATGCACAGAGGGTTTTAGAACTTCTTTTCATACTCAAATACTTAGAGAAAACTTAATAGTAATTCTTTCCTATTTTTTCATGTATTTATGTTGCTGTTTTCTTCTGTTTCTTTTTTATGGTTTTTCTTTATACTTCTATTTCTTTGTTGATGATTTTCTTTTATCCATGTAAAGTTTAGAGACTGTAAATTAAAAATATAAATATCAATTTAATATTCCCTTCTAATGTAGCTATTACAATTAATTTATGAAAAATAAATTTAGATTTATAAATTTTCTGATTTACAGACAGACTGCACCAGTATAATCTGTTTCTTATTTTACTAATTAAGTGTTCTACCAATAGTTGAATAGTAAATAATAGCTTTTATTAACAATGAAGATTTAACATTTCTATTTTTCTGTATTTCCTCTGCAACAGTAACCAAGTGATAAAATAAAAGCCATAAAATGAAGAAAGGATATTACCAAGAAACTCACCATTAACTGGTCTGATCTAAAAATGAAAACAAATTTTACTCTCATTTGTTATGGCTTAAAGATTTCAATTTCACAAAGCAAAATAAATCCTATGACTGAAAGCATAGACGCTTGTGTCTATTGATCCTTCTACCCACCATGATCCTTAGTAGGAAATAAGCGGCTTTGTTTCCTTTTAACTTTGGAGGTTGTTACATCATAAGCTTATAGCTTTCTGAAACAAAAGAGTTCACTGATCTCCCTCACGAGACATGCAGCAGGGGAGTGGCTCACCTGTTCCGTCACTCCCTGCTCAAACCCCTCATCTGCTGGTCTGCTTCTCTTGCCACATCTGTAGTAGTTAACAAGTTCACCCTGGGAATTCTGGGGCTTGTCTGGTGGCCATTAAAGCCCTTGTCTCTTTCCTGTACTTCCTCTCTCTTTCCTGGGCCTCCCTGTCCTTATTATAAAAGATGGAAGTGGCTACTTTCAGGAGGTTCTCTAAAGTACTATCTGGCCTCAGGGCCTGTTTTTTGCAGCTTACTCCTCATATCAGGGGCTGCCTAAGTAATAAATTTATCCCTTAGGATTAGTTGTCCCTCAACTGAATCAGGAGATAGAGAGGTGCTTTAGCAAGTTATCTCTGAGCCTTTCCAAGAAGGCAGAGGGATTTTCATCAACTCCTTGGTCAATCATGGATAAGTTAGTATAATTGAGAGGCTTGGTCCTGGTCCTATGTAAGCCCTCCATTATGCACACCTGTAAGTGTCTCCTCTTCCATTCTCCCATCTCACCATTGGGATCCCATCCAGGGTCCTCCATTGGTACTGTCTCTCTTCCAGTTGGATAATGTTCACCCTCTTCCCTGATGCTATATGTCATGCAAAGCTCATCCCCAAATCTCTCTGCTACTTTCAGAGCAGCCTGTGTCTCGGTGTCTATCAGAGTCTGATTCAAAAGTAACATAATGTCTCTCCAGGTGAGTTAAAATACTTGGATGAAATTCTGGAAAGCCTCTGTATACTGGAAAAGGCCATCTGAAAACTTGCCAAGATCCCCCTTAATTTACTTTAAGCCTTGTAGAGAGAAGGGGATCTGGACATTACTGGGTCCAAATTCACCAGGCCTCTATTGGAGAGCAAAGGTGAGACTGGGGCTTGTCTCAGGTGAGGATTTCCAGGAGAGAGTGAGAGGCTGAAGCTGGATAGGGAGATTGAGGTGGACCCAGAGGAGCAGGGCTGATGGGAGCTGGCTCCTTTGCTGCGGGTGCCTCTAGGATTTGTATCTTTACTTCCCTCAGCTCACCCCTTGCAGCCTTTCTTGAGACAGCAAACAGGAGGGCTGGATCAATCCTACACTGTTGGCAAAGGTCTGGATTGCCCTTCAAGGTATAGAAAGCCTGCCCATATGGGGCCTCAGGCCATCTGTCCTCCCATCTACAGAAAAGGTCCAACTGCCAGATGGTATCGAAATGAATGGTATTCTAGTCCATAATTAGGCCACAAATTTATGCAGAGGGCTATGAGGCATTTTTCCTCCATATTCTGAGTGTCAAAGCAGTTCCAGTGGTTCAGGATACACTCTAAAGGGTGGTAAAGAGAGCTGGTTGCCCATTCTGAAAGACAGGGAATAGAGACATCCCTCAATTCTCTTCTTTCAGAGAAAACTCAGGGTGTGTGTGAGAGAGAAAGTGAGCATCCTCCCTTTCTCTTCCTTTTTTGTCCCCAAGTCCTTGCAATATTGGCAGATGCCACCTGCCAATGAACCCATGAAGCAGAGAAGGCCTAGAGAATAGGAATTATCCACGCTCACCTATGCCTCCATCTTTCCAACTGTTGACAACCTTTGATCCCCTGAGGCCTCATTTATGCCATGGAGCATGGCCTCCTTTCTTGAGATAGGGTGTTTAGTTGGCAGAAATTATTTCTGCCCATTTACATTGTGCCTTTTGCCTACCTTTGGATATCTCAAATCAAGTTTTCCTTTCTAGGACTTCAGTCTGATGCTTGGAATCGAGTTTGAGACAAGTTATTTCAAGGGCTGCTTGTGTCTATTTAGATGGTCTCAAATGAGCCCTGCTGAATTTTCAGTTATCAGCCAGCAGGTCACTCTTCCATTATTTTCTCTATCATAAGCAGAGTGCTGTGGGTAGGAACCCTCTCTTAGAAAATGTGAAAAAGAAAAAGCTTCAGAGGCAAAAGGGGAAGGTCCTGGGGGAAGAACCCCTTGTTCTGTGCAAATGGGTCCCTTTAATCCTTGTATCCTTCCCTTGATTCAGACCTGGCTAAATTCCTTGGCTGGGGAGGAAAAGTACCATTGCACAATGGGCAGGAAGCACCAGCCAGCTGGCTCTGCTGGATCCCGGTGGCAGCCATAGTCTTTTCCTGCCCCTTGGGGCCACTGGTCACGGCTTGTGCATGCTGTAGACACCTCCAGGTGCCTGAGCCAGGACAGGAGGGGGTAAGGATGGGACATGTGGTGGGCCACACGTGTCTGTGGCTGTCGGGCTGGGGATGACACATTTAAGAACAAAATGGAAATGACTTGTTCTGATTTGCATCTTTGATGGCTGAGCCAAATGCTCATTCTATTTAATATTATTACTTCAGCCTATAGTAAAGCCTTTGACATTATAAAGGAAGAGAGAAGAAACAACACCAAATGAAGTCTGGGGTCTTGGCCTACAGAGTTCAGTCCTGGGGCCTTCCAGAAAAAAAAAAAATATGCCTTTTGTTGCCCCATGGCTTTACTCCAGTCCCATGTGGTGGCTAAACCTCCCTGAAGAGAAACAGAGCAGGAAAGAGAGAGGTGGCAGGGTCTTGGAAAAGAGGTAGATCTGACAGTTTCGCTTTTTAACTCACCTTTCTTCACGTCCCGGACAAGACTCCAACTGAAACAGGAGAGTTCCTGGATCTCCTCGCAGGATGTGTGACAGGGGTGTGGCTTGCTTGTTCAGTCACCACCACTGCTCAAGCCCCTGATGGGAGGGGGAGCACACAGACAGGCAGGTGCAGGAGCCAGGACAGCACTTTGGTCTCCAGACTCATGATAGTGTCTAGTGGTGCGTGCTTGCACCCAGTGTTACAAAGTTCTTTCCACTTTGCCATCACAGATGGATTATGTTAACCAGCTCAATGGACCCTCTGCCTTTTTGCAAGGGCAGAGGGCCAATGTGACAGCTTTCTGTATCCCAGATCTCACCCAGAAGAATTTGGTCACACACAGGCTTGAAGGATGTGTAATAAAGAGGAAAGAAACACAAAAAGTGTCTCAACAGTCAAAGACAGGTTTATTTTAGAGAATAAACCTGCGAGGGGCTTCTGAGTGATTTTTTTTTTTTTTTTTTTTTTTTTAGTCAGGAGGATTCTCTCTTACAGACTAAGAGTATTTATTGTTTTCTTAGGGTGAGAGAGCTTTTCACAAGCATGGAATGTTTCTGTGTAGGGGAGAAGTTTACAGCAGGGCTGGAATGTCTCTGTTCAGAAGGGAGGTTATCTTGGGGCTGACATCTCTCCGGCCACGGGGAAGATTATCTCGAGGCTGTTATGTCTCTGGTCAGAAAGGATTTGGAATTTTTCTGGTCGGAAATGTTATCTGTGATTTATGGTCATGCTGACCTTAGCCATTAGGTTGATGCCCTTCGGGATTTAGGCAGTTTTTGATCTAGGTGAACTTTAAAATAAAAGTGCTTTTCCAAGATTGCAATGCTCCTGCTCTGTCAGGATGAATGCAAGATTTTATTGAGTGACAGACGTAGCTCTCAGTGGGATGGATGAGGAGCTGAAAAAGGGGGATAAAGTGGGAAGATAACCTTCCCCTGGAGCTGAGCTGTCAAGCAGCCAACTTCCCCCACCTGAACTCCACTCAGCATTCAGACGTTCCTCCTGTCCTTTTTTTCTCTGCTGTGTCATTCTGCTGTCCATCTGCTTGTTTTGTTTCCTCATCTGCTTATCTGCCTCTGGATGCTAGGGTTTAAGGTTTATGTGTGTACAGGATAGGGGTCATGGTGGACCAAAAGGCAACTTTTGGGGCATGAAAACAGGAATGTCTGTTCTCATTTAGGGCCATTGTATCCAGGCTTGAGGGTGAGCCTTTTCTGGGGAACTGCCCTCTTTCACCCTGTGTTTCCCTTTCTCCTGTCCATATCACTTCCATTGTGCACTGGTCCTGCCCACCCACTCTTAGATGCCCATGACCTTACTGACTACTCTTGTCCCAAGAGAGGACACCTGCAGCCCACCCCTCTCTAATAGCTAATTATCCCTTTGTCTTATTCATTCCAGGTTTTGGAATATTGGAGGTATTGCTGAGTAAGGTCAGCTCCACAGTCACATTAGTCGTTAGCCTAAATCCTACCTTAAATGAATTGCTCAGACTGAGCTCTGGGTCATAGACACCTATACCTATTATGCTTCCTTGGCCCTGTATAAACTGCTCTAGAATATTTCTCTGTCCTTTGGGAAAACCCAAAGTTGCCACTCTGTCTTCCCTTAAGCTGGGATTTTCTGGGTAAGATTTTCTTGCCTGAGTCTCCCCTCCCTTCCCCTACTTGCTGAGATGGGTGCACTTTTACAGGGCATTACACAGAGCATTACACATGGATTGGGGATCCACCTGCCCACCTGGAGTCCAATTAGGACCTACAGAGTCTCCATTACAAACCCAGATTCTCCTGGGACAGGAGTAGAGGAACCTTACCACAGAGGTCCAGAGTTTCCTATTGCCAATGTTAGTCAGCTGAAGAATGGATAAACAAAATGTGGTATATCCAAACAATGAACTATCATTCAGCCATGAAAAGGAACAAAGCATTGACACTGGTACTGAACATGGTTGATCCTTGAAACCATTATATTAAGTAAATAAAGCCAGTCACAAACACCAGATATTTACATGTGTATTCATTTGTATGATTTGTCTAGAGCAGGAACGACTCTTGAGATACAAATTAGTTTAATGGTTGTTTAGGGAGTAGAGGTGTGGGATAAAGAGCTTATGTATGGGAGGGTGATGGCTAAAGGGTACAGGGCTTCTTTGTAATAGATGAAACACCTCAAATTGACTATGATGATGGTCACACATACCTGTAAACCTATTAAAATTCATTGAGTCATATGCTTTAAGTGGGTGATTTTTGTGGTATGTGAATTATATCTCAGCAAGGCTGTTTAAAATGCAAATTGGTATGGTTCTACTAGATTTATCTCAACCTCATTGCCACTAATTTTGGGTCATTATACTCACTGACCTGCCTCTTTCCCATGATTTCTGTTGCCCAGATGTACCAGTCTCTTGCAGTCCTGAGTTTTAGTCCTGACCAGAGTTTTATTTTGAAACTGTCAACACAGTTCCTCCCTGTAACATGGTGTACCAGGGGCTTAGGTAAGGAATGGGATAATGATGAGTTAGGGCTGGGTGCGGTGGCTCACACCTATAATTGCAACATTTTCAGAGGCCGAGGCAGGTGGTTTACGAGGTCAGGAGTTTGAGACCAAGCCTGGCCAACATAGTGAAACCCTGTCTCTACTAAAAGTACAAAAAATTAGCCGGGTATAGTGGCAGGCACCTGTAATTAATTCCAGCTACTTGGGAGACCAAGGCAGTAGAAATGTTTGAACGCTGGAGGCAGAGGTTGCAGTGAGTCTAGACTGTGCCACTGCACTCCAGCCCAGGCAACAGTGCCGGACCTCATCTCAAAAAAAAAAAAAAAAAAAAGACTTAGTTCTGGACATTTGCAGTTTAAGATGTATGTCAAAGTTCAGGAAGGCAGGTGCATACTCTTCCTTTTACAGTGGTTTCACTTTTCCTCTCTCCCCTTGCCTTCCTGCCCTTCTGATCTCCACAGCTTCTTCAGTAGTGCTTAGGATCACTGTTTACACAACAGTTGGGTTGCATTTTAAAGCTTTCCTTTCCCTTGCCTCCACTGATTGTTATCTAGTATCTTTTAAAAGAGGCATAGTTGAATAAAAGTACTTTTTGATGGAATTATCAGCATAAAGTCCCATTTTCTTGATTTGTTCTTATTTGCAAAAATAATAAACATTTAAGTCAGCAGTGGTATGTAAGAAGTTGTTAGTAGTAACTGCTACTAATTATAATTAACATTTCTATTTTCCTGTTTCTCCTCTACCACAAGAAATAAACCCTACCAGAAAACTGTGATGCAGAGACATTTCCAAGAACCTCACTATGAGAGCAAATGATGCTTACCTGCCTTTACCTCACTACAGTAGGGTTTAAACAATTTAAACTTTTCCACAACAAAGCAGTTGTGCTCCATTGTGTGTACTTATATCTGGTGTTTCCTCTCCCTGGCCTGTAGAAGCTTCCAGGCCCTTGGATTCCATAATGCTGAACCTCAATTGTCACCTCCAGGGCCCTGGGATAGCACACTATACTCTCAAATGGCCTTTTGGCCCCAGTAACCAAGAGCTTCCAGGAGCCTCAGATGCCCTTTGTCACTGTGCGCCCTGTACTCTGGCCAAGCTATGTTCTTTCTCTTTGCCTTGCTTGCTGAGCTGGGAAGGCTGCAAGCCCATCTAAGTTGACAGTAGCCTCAAATTTACTTTCCTTTTGCTCAGAAGGAGGTTTGGGCTATTCCGGGAGAACAATTCCCTGCATCTCTGAGACCCTCTACAGCCCCTTTCCCAGATACCATGCTGGTGCCTCCCATGTGTCACACCTTCTCAAACCAGGCCAGGTGAGCAAAGGACATTAGCAGAGGAGATGTCTGAGCTACCCACACACAGCAGGTCTTCTAGGATCTCCCCACTCTGTGCTGGAGAACAGAGTAGGGACGCACTGCCTTCAGTCTGAGAAGAAACAGTCTCCAATGTGATTCCGAAGAGGAACTAGACTATCCTGCAGAACTGCAGTGACTTTTTGTTTGATCTTTTTGTATCTCAATCACTTTCAATGTACCATTGATAATGTCATAAAAGTGTACATAACGCTGGAGAGTGAACAGTCATAAATAACTTTTCCTACATTTCGGCCCCACCATTGACTCAGGATTAATAATCACTGTTTGACTGAGATGATTGTTGATGCAAATAGCATAAAATCAGAAAACATTTTTCAACTGCAGATTCTGAAGGAATATTCTTGCATACCACAGTTCTGCAGAAGATAGGGTAAAATGAGATTGAAATTTTAGAGAAGGTAAATGACCAATAATAATGGTTTTACAATTTTTAATTTTAAAGCATTTTTACTTCTTGTGTTTATTTTTTGTTTTATTTATATTTACATTTGTATGAATGTATAGGGTACTTTTTTTTTGAAATTTCACGGCATGTATATAATACATAGTATAGCCATCAAGCGAGAGTATTTAGGGTGTCCATCACCTGAGTACATAACATATCATTAAGTATAGTCATCTTACTCTGCTGTCAAGCATTTAATTTATTCTTCTACTTGCTGTATGTTTGTGCCCTTTAACAGTAAGATACTATTTTTTCTTCAAGCTTAGATTTTATTTTTTAAAAGTTTTTGTCCCATATTTAGATTCACAAATGTAGTAAAATGTACAGTTGTTTTATTGATCTATTTTTTACTTAGGATTCACCAGGTCTTGTATGTTAGATCTGTGAGGATTTTCCATTTTAAAGAAATAAGCTACATATTTATAAATCTCCAATTGAGTATAAGCCATTGAAATAAATAACAAGTTATGTATTAAGTATGTCTAATTGAATATAGTTATGCAAGTGGTTATTAGTGGGAAATTAAACTAGTTGCATACTTGTTAATACATGTAAATCATACACATGTTTATTTTTTAAAAACTTTATTCAGTATATTTTACATATCATAAAATTCACTGACATGTAAAATTCAATTATTTTAAGAACTTTATGCAGTTTTGCAGCCATCAACCATGAATCAGTTTTAGAACATTTCATTTTCCATATAAAGCTTTTATGTCATTTCAATTAATCTCTGTTCTCACCCACAGCTCCAAGAAACAATAAATCTCTGTTTCCTCTTTCCTGGTTTGCATTTCATATAAATAAAATCAAATATTTCATATAAATAAAATCAACGGTCTATCTCTGCCTGCATCTTTTAAAATACATATTTATAACAACTGCCTGCAACTATGCAGTTGAACAAGGCTAGAGAAAGTTATTCACACTTAATTAATGACCACCCAAATTAATGAAGGCTTACAAACTTCATGTTGGTTTTTCATGACTTTACAACTGCAATAAAAATATTTATTTTTGAGAGCTCATCAATGGTTTTTATATTTTTTAATGCCAGTGGCTGTTTTTTAATCTTCATTTTTCTTGATCCTGTTTGCAGCATTTGGCATAACTGGTAAGTGTCTACTCCATGAATTACTTTTTTCATTTAGCTTTCAGAGCATTCCAGTCTCATGGTTTAACTCTTGCCATTGCGGTCTCTCTCTCTCTCTCTCTCTCTCTCCCGCCTTCAACTCTCTCAAAGATTTGCTGATAACAATAATGTCAATCATGCATAATTATTAATACACATTTATAGGAAGAAAAAAGTTGTAAAAACTTTCTTTACTCTTTACCAACGATGGCCCAACACATATTCTTTGTACCTGGCTTTTATCACTGTCACATGCACTGTCTATCTGTGACAGTCAAATTGAAGTAGTAGTCAAATATGTGGATAAAATGTTTGAACTGAATACTCAACACGGAAAAAAATATCAATCTTGAGTAACATGTCTAGCTCAAGACAGAAGCATGTGACAATACATGTCAAAGACAGTTAAGTCTTGCTTTAAAATGAGAAGAATCAGGGGCCAAGCATGGTAGCTCATGCCTGTAATTCCAGCATTTTGGGAGGCCAAGGCGGGTGGGTTGCCTGAGGTCAAGAGTTTGAGACCAGCCTGGCCAACATGGTGAAACCCTGTCTCTACTAAAAATACACACAAAAAGTAGCTGAGCATGGCGGTGGACTCAGGAGACTGAGGCGGGAGAATCGCTTGAACCCGGGAGGTGGAAGCTGCAGTGAGCTGAGATCGTGCCACTACACTCCAGCCTGGGCAACAGGAGTGAAACTCCATCTCACAAAAAGGCAGGGGGCGGGTGGGAAGAATCAGAACACAAACAGCTGATTTTTTATTGTATGTATAAAACAAACACTCTTTCAGGACGTAGGTATGGGCAAAAATTTTATGCTGAAATTGCCAAAAGCAATTGCAACAAAAGCTAAAATTGACAAATGGTATTTAATTAAACTAAAGATCTACTGCACAGCAAAGACGCTATCATCAGGGCAAAAAGGCAATCCACAGAATGGGAGAAAATTTTTGCAATCTACCCATCTGACAAAGGTCTAATATCCAGAATGTACAAGGAACTTAAACAAATTTTCGAGAAAGAAACAACCCCATCAAAAAGTGGGTAAAGGATATGAACAGATGCTTCTCAAAAGAAGACATTTATGTAGCCAACGAACATAGGAAAAAAGCTCAACATCACTGATCATTAGAGAAATGCAAATCTCGTTTATGCTTCACAGAGTTCTCATGCTGTGTCTTTCAGCTTTATCAGGCCATTTATGTTCCTCTATAAACTAGTTATTCTAGTTAACAACTCTTCTACCCTTTTATCAACGTTCTTAGCTTCTTTGAATTGGGTTAGAGCGTGCTCCTTTACCTCAGTGAAGTTTGTTATTACCTAGCTCTGTCAATTAGTCCATCTCATACTCTTTCTAGTTCTGCACCCTTGTTGGAGAGGTGCTGCCACCATTTGGAAGAGAAGAGGCACTCTGACCATTTTGGTTTTCAGCATTTTTTTATTGATTCTTTCTCATCTTCGTAAGTTTGTCCAGTTTTGATTTTTGAGGCAGCCCTCTGATGACCCTTAGATGAGGTTTTTGTGGGGACTTTCTTTGTGGATGCTGCTGTTGTTGCTTTGTGTTTGTTTCTCTTTCAATAATCAGGTCTTTCTTCTCTAGGGCTGTTGCAGTTTGCTGGGGTTTCCTTTCAGGTCCTATCTACCTGGTTCGCTCCTGTACCTGAAGATGTCACTGAAGGAGGCTGGTGAACAACAAGATGGGTACCTGCTCCTTTCTCTGGGATCCCTGACCTCAAGGGGCACCAATTTAATGCCAGTAGGGACATTCCTGTATAGGATGTCTGACAACCGCTATTGGGGGGGTCTCACCCAGTTGTGTGGCATGGGAAACAGGACCCATTTAATGAGGCACTTTGTCCCTTGGTGGAAGGAGTATGCTGTGCTGGTGGGAAACCCACTTATCTAAGCTGCCCAGATTCCTCAGAGCTAGCAGAAGAAAAGACTAAGTCTGCTGGTCCACAAAGACTATAGCCACATATCCCCCTAGAGGCTCAGGCCCAGGGAGATCATAGTCCTGTCCCTGAGCCCCTGACTGGAGTTTGAGTTCCTGCAGGGAGGCCCTGCAGCCACCGTCTTGGCTGGCACCCCTCCCCCAAGGAGTTCAGATGGCTTAGACTGCAGGCAGCCACAGCAGTGGTGATGGCCACCTCTCCCCCTGGAAACTCAGGCTTAGGCTGATTTTAGCCTAGAGGGTATTGAGAATCAGTGCCTCTCCGTGGGTGGAACCCAAGGTCCCAGTAGCATGGGATCCCTAATAGGATCTTCCAATCCATGGGTTGCACATTTCCATGGACAAAGCATGGTTTGCTAGGCTGTATATCACACTCACTTATCGCCTCCCTTGGATGGGGTGGGGGCTCCAGTGCCCCATGTGGCTCTTTGGTGTTGTGCCACACCACACTGCTCTTCCTTTCTCTCCATGGGTCATACCAGTTACCTAGTCAGTCCTAATGACAGTACCTGGATACCTCAGTTACCAGTGCAGGATTTGATGACAGCCTCTGATCTCAGCTGCTTCTAGTTGGCCACCTTGGCCCCACCCCCCAATAATGAGCTTTGAAATTGAATCACTAATAAAAACCTACCTACCAGAAAAAGACCTAGACCAGACAGATTCACAGCTGAATTCTACCAGACATACAAAGACGAGGCAGTACAAATCCTACTGAAGTTATTCTAGACAAATGAAGGGGAGGAATACCTCCCTTACTCATTGTATGAAGCCAGAATTATTCTGATACCAAAACCTGGCAGAGACACACACACACAAATAAAATTTCAGGCCAATATCTCTGAGGAACATAGACACAAGACTCCTCAATAAAATACTAGGAAACCAAATTCACTAGCAAATAAACAGTTAATTTACCACAACTGAGTAAGCTTTATTACAGGATGCAAGGTTGACTCAACATATGCAAATCAATAATGTGATTCACCACATAAATATAATTTTTTTAAAAAAACATGTTGCCATCTTAATAGATATAGAAAAAGATTTCAACAAATTACACATTAAAGGAAAATATCTGAAAATAGTAAGAGCCATCTATGTCAAACCCACAGCCAACATCGTACTGAAATGGCAAAACTGGGAAGCATTCCTTTTAATTACTTGAACAAGTTAGAGATGTCCACTCTCACCACTCTTATTCAATATAGTACTAGAAATCCTAGAAAATCCTAAAGACTCCACCAAGGGCTCCTAGAACAGATAAACAACTTAAGTAAAATTTCAGGAACAACAATAATGTACAAAAATCAGTAGCATTCTGATATGCCAACAGTAGTCAAACTGAGAGCCAAATCAATAATGCAATCTCATTTACAATACTCACAAAAAGAAAAAATATATCTAGGAATACAGCTAACTAGATTGGACAAAGCTCTCTACAATAAGAATTACAAAACACTACAAAAAGAAATCAGAGATGACAAACAAATGGAAAAAATTTCATGATCATGGATAGGAATTATCAATATTGTTAAAATGGCCAGACTGTCCAAAGCAATTTAGACAAGATTCTGTGGTATTCTTGTCAAACTACCAGTGTTATGTTTCACAGAATTAGAACTAAACTATTCTAAAATTAATGTGAAACAAAACAAAACAAAAAAAGCCTGAATAGCCAAAGCAATCCTAAGCAAATGGAACAAAGCCAGAAGTATCACGCTACCCAACTTCAAATGAGACTGCAAGGCTACAGTAATCAAATCATAAAAAAAATTAAAAGACACATAAACCAATGGAAAAGGTAGAGAACCAGAAATAAAGCCACAAACCTAAAACTATTTGATATTTGACAAAATCAACAATAACAATGGTTAAAGGACTCCCTATTCAATTAATAGTGCTGGAATAACTGACTAGCCATATGCATAATATTGAAACTGGACCTCTTCCATTTGCCTTATACAAAAATTAACTCAAGATGGATTAAAATCTAAAATTTAGGACCTAAAACCGCAAAAATATGAGAAGAAAACATAGGAAAATACTATTGTGGACATCAGCCTTGGGGCCTTGGGAAATATTTAATGACTAAGGCCTCAAAAGCAATTGCAACAAACACCAAAATTTGACAAGTGGGACTTAATTAAACTAAAGAGCTTCTGCATAGCTAAAGAAACTATCTAAAGGGTAAACAACTACATAATGGGAGAAAATATTCACAAATTATGAATCTGAAAATGCTCTAATACACAAAATCTATACAGAACCTAAACAATTCACAAGCAAAAATAAATAACCCCATTTAAAATGGGCAAATAATACTAACAGACACTTCTCTAAAGAAGACATACATGTGGCCAATAAATATATAAAAAATACTCAACATCACTGATAATTAGAGAAACTCTACTCAAAACCACAATGAGATGCTATCTCCCACCAGTCAGAATGGTTATTATTTAAACATCCAAAGATAAGATACGTTGGTAAGGTTGCAGAGAATAGGGAACACTTATATACTGTTGTTGGGAATTTAAATTAGTTCAGCCACCGTGGAAAGAAATTTGAAAATATTTCAAAGAACTGTGAGCTACCGTTTGACCCAGCAATTCCATTGCTAGTTATATACCCAAAGAGGAATGAATTATTCTACCAAATGTTCATTGCAGCATAGCAATGACATGGAATCACAATATCAAAGACATAGAATCAACCTACATGCCCATCAAAGGTGGAGTGAATAAAGAAAATGTGTACATATACACCATGGAATGCTATGCAGCCATAAAAATAATGAAATCATGCCCTTTGCATAGATGCAGCTGGAGACCATTATCCTAGTGAATTAATGCAGGAACAGAAAACCAAATACAACATGTTCTCATTCACAAGTAAGAACTAAACTTTGGGTACACAAGGACATAAGGATGGGCACAACACACAGTGGGTATTATTAGAGGAGGAATGTCAGGAAGAGGGTGACAATTGAAAAACTATCAGGTACTATCCACTACCTGGGTGATGGGATCATTCATACACCAGCCATGGGTGGTACACTATTTACCGACATAACCAAATGTGCACATGTGCCCCTTGAACCTAAAATAATAGAAAAAAAAGAAATAACCATTGCATTTAGAAATATGAAAGTTACCAAAAATTTAACAAAGAGCATTTCTAGTGGAATTGTAGAGGTATTAAAGGCCAACGCAAGAGTAGTGAGCGTGAATTAAGTGGAGACATAATTATTTATGTGAGCATAATTTTATCCAGACTTGTTCAACTCTAAAGACTTATGCAGAAATAAAGCATTTTCATTCCACTAGTATGAAATGTAGTGAAAAGGCAAGTTTATAGAGACGGAACATAAATTAATTTTTGCCTAGGGCTATGGTTGGAAACAGGAATTATCTGTAAATTGACAAGAAAGATTTTATGAGGCTATGGATGAAAATACCCTAAAGTGATTTATGATGATGTCCTCAGCACGTTATTTAAAATATTGAATTGTATACAGTTCAAGTAGGTGAATTTTAGGATATGTAAAACATATATCAATAAAATATTTTTTAAACCCATAGAATGATTGCATCCATAAAAACCTAAGCCAGATGTTGCATTTTCCACTGCCAACCCCCTGTTTTGTACCCAATAGATTTTACATCAAATATACCTAATACAGAACTTGGAGTTCTTGGATTCAATTGTTTATGCTCAATTCAAAATTTATAAGGGTACAGCTTATCTCTTAGCTTCAAAATAACAAACTAATAAACTAAAATGCAAGGTTTTCATGAATTTAGAACTTTAGACCTAATGAATCTTATATTGAAAAATGGATTAATAAAACAAATCGACATTTTACTACATTCCTGATTTTAGGTAACATAAAATCAGGTTTTTTAAAAAAGATGTATCTAAACTTTTAAGGGAAAATAATATCTTATTATTTGTTATAAATTATCCCCTAATACATACTGTAGATTCTTGAATAACCCTCCTGCTCAAGTATCACATGGTCTGCTTCCATGTCTCATGTCCTTTGCAGGGACATGGATGAAGCTGGAAACCATCATTCTCAGCAAACTGACACAAGAACCGGAGAACAAACACCACATGTTCTCACTCATAAGTAGGTGTTGAACAATGGAGACAGATGCACACAGGGAGGGTAACATCACACACTGGGGCCTGTTGGGGATTGTGGGGATTGGGGAGGAATAGCAGAGGGTTGGGGGAGTGGGGAGGGATAACATTAGGAGAAATACCTAATGTAGAAGACAGGGGAATGGATGCAGCAAACCACCATAGCATGTATATACCAATGTAACAGTCCTGCACTATCTGCCTATGTACCCCAGAACTTAAAGTATAATAAAAAAATAAAATTAAAAGAAAACCTTTATAGTGAAGTGCTTATACCATGAATCATCATACTTTTCTCATGCCAGGGTTGCACATGTTCATTCACAGTTACAGTGGAATAATCCCAAATGGCTTACTTGGATTCCACCTATATTCTCTGCTGCCTCCATTGGGTAAGACACCCTTACCTCCTCCTGCTGATTAGAGCCTGTTTTCCTTAACAGTGCAGTCATTGTTCTTTGTTCCTTTGTTTGCTATATAATCCCTGGACAGAGGATTCTAACATGAACTGCAGCATCTTCGATTTCTGAAAACGCAAAACTGGGCCACTCTGCAAACCCGATGAGCCCAATAGAGGTGGGTTTTATATCCTCAGAGACATACATCCAGGAGTAATCTGAAATTTTAATGAACCGCTCTGGTGCATGGAATGAACTGGCTCTAGCACACCAATGCCAAGGGAACTTGTGAACAGCAGAGATGAGTCAGGCTTAATGGGGCCTGAAACATATAAAACTTGATAAATTCTAAAAATACAAAGTTAGGTTTATGACTTTGAAGAGAATCTGTACAAGTAAGTCGCTCTTAATTTTTTGCTTCCTTAGCTTTATGGTAAATCTACTTTTGGCAAACAGGTATTTTAACACACTAAAGTGGGTATACAGCTTTCAAAAATGAGCAGCAGTAAGAAGACAGAGATTGTACTCAGATATCATCGGCGTAAATGTCACAGACTAGCTAGAGGCTAGGAGCTCTGAAGGAACAGAGCTAGGTCAGACTTCAGGGAGCTTCTGGTCAGCCCAAGAAACTTCAAGCAGAAGTGGAAATAGATACTTTCTGCTATGAGGCTGACTAGCAGTCCCTCTTGGCTTTATGAGATGAGGGTCTTAGGCTCCTTTCACTTCATTCAGAGCACCTTTCTGGATCCAAATTTGATAGGGTAGACTTTGGACTGCAAATACAGAGAATACAATGGACATAAGTCATGAGATTCAAGCCAGGTGATTTATTTCATAGTTGAAAATCCTCAGCAGTGACAAGAGCAGTAGGAGAGAAATTGTGTTTGTTTCCTTCTTGGTTCAGGCCAGCTTCTGATAATGTATATGTTACTCTCCTCTCTCTGAGCATTAACATTCAAGGTTGTTAGAGGCTGGTGCTGCAGGAGAAAACAAAACAAAATGCCAGTGTTGCTCATGTTCTTTATTGTAGCTAACACATTCCTAACTCAAGTAATTTTAAAACTATGGGTGATTAAAAGCAAAAAAAATAAGAAAATAAAAATCCCAGAAAAATATTACCTGTTATCTCGACTGAAGTTACTCGTTTTATAACAGAAGTGACTTGTTAAAGTACACTGATTTTTTTATCCACATTTGGTAACTATTTAGGTCAATAAATAAAGTACTTTGGAAACTCCATTCTAAAAATATGCAGTGATTTTATTTTAAAACTAAAAGGTCATAATTCTAAGTACCTTTTTGTTAGATAACACCAATACATACATGTGCACACACATGCATGCATGCACATTGATGTGTCTATCTATGTAATGAAATTTTTTAATAATCATCATCCCTGGTGTTGGGACTAATGATGATTACTATTTCGTTATTTTACTCACATATTTTTAATCAATGTTTATTATGTGTTAGTGCTGTAATAAGAAGAATGATTCACACACTCACATACACACATTATGTATTGAATAAGAGAAGAAAATGATGGCAGATTCAAGCATTCCAATTTCTCTGGCTAGAAAAGAATTGTAACACCATTAAAAGTTAAAATCATTCTTTGGAACTTTAAAAAATGAAACCAGTTAAATATAAAATGAATTCAAAATGTTTGTTGTAAACGTAAGTATAAAATTAAAAATGACAAAATATTTTAAAACCAAAATAAATAACATTTAAAAGCAGAAATTTATTAACAGTAGGCTAAATCTAAAATCTCAATTACATAACAGAAAGACGAGTGAAGGGAGAGATTTATTAAAGGTAAAATATACTAAGCTTCCCTCATACTAAAAGGAGTCTCAAAATGCCTCTAATTCCATTTGTTCATATTTTGTATTTTCTACTTCTATTTCCATATTCTTTATATAAATAGCTCATCACAAAGTGACATAGTGGAAAATTACAAAGAAAATTCAATAAGGTAGTAAAATAAAAGAAGTAGAATTTAAGATATGCTAGGGCTCAGAAAGTATACCACTTGCATATCCAAGCTAGCTAAAAAGTAAATAAATTATGAATGTTACAACTGGATACAATGGACTGATAATTTAATAATAGATACTTAAAAACAATGGAAGTCTTCATATTACACTATCTTTATTCTTTGATATTTTCTGGGTATTTATCTGTCCATAACTGGACAATTGCTCACAGACATATATTCATACATACCTAAAAACTGGAAGTAGCATAAATATTCATAATAGACTTTTAAAATAAATGATTTTTATTTTAATTTGAATACTATATGCCACAAAATGATATGACTGCATTTAAGATATAAAATTTTGTCCATAATATTCTCAAAGTAAAAAAAAATATTTTTAATGCTTCGCTTAGAAAAATACTTGAAAGGTATACATATAAATTGTTGGTGGAAATCTTCATTTATTGTAATTATGAAAATATTTATCTTAATTCATGTATCTACCAAAATTTCTCAGATATTTTAATCAGAAAATATACTTTTAAAAAACAAGCAGGCTGGGCATGGTGGCTCATGTTTGTCATGCCAACATTTTGTGAGGCCAAGGCAGGAGGATCACTTGAGCTGAGGAGTTTGAGACCAGCCTGGGCAACATAGGGATACCCTCATATCTACAAAAAGTAATTGGCCAGGAGTGATGGTGTGTGCCTGTAGTCTCAGCTACTTGGAAGGCTGAGATGGGAGGATCAGTTGAGCCCAGGAGATTGAGGCTGCAGTGAACTAAGTGAATTGTGATGATGCTACTGCACACCAGCTTGAGTGACAAAGTGAAACCCCCTGTCCTAAAAACTCAATGAATCAACAAACAAATAAACAGGTTGATATTTTAATTCATGTTATTTAATACTAAGGTTTACCTGGATACTACATATACTTCTTCCATATGAATTTCAGAATCTTTTTCCTGATTCTCCTTGCCCATGTCTCCAAAAAACTTTTGACTGAGTTTATGTTAAATAAACAGAGACCCGCATATACATATATTATTG
This sequence comes from Sapajus apella, assembly GCF_009761245.1. Lineage (NCBI taxonomy): Eukaryota > Metazoa > Chordata > Mammalia > Primates > Cebidae > Sapajus > Sapajus apella. The sequence continues at coordinate 4,475,638 of NW_022436961.1, forward strand.
ATAATGGGAAAGAAGGCAATAAGTTGTCAAGTCGGGTTGTTTCCAGTGTTTTGATCAACGAGCTCTGCCATGAACATTCTTGTGCATGTCTCTTGACCCACACATGTGCACATTACTAATGGTACACATCAACGAGTGGAATCCGCTAGGTTGTAAAATACGAATTAGCCAAGTCTTAACAGATTTTACCAGTTTTCCAAATTGATTTTACAAATTTACATTCCCTTCAAGGGTATATAAAAGTTCTAGTTGCTCCATATTCTCACCAATTGACATTGTACATTGTTATAATGATAGGCATCTAGCATGTGTTTAGTAGTATCATACTGTGTTTGCAATTTGCGTTTCGCATCTGATCATTGAGCTTCAGCACTCCTGACAGCCAGAGCTCTTACTGAACCGACACCCCCACTCCACTACATACCCACATACCTGGCCACCAGCTGCAACTCAACTATGGCTTTCCTGTGCTGTAGATGGTTTCTTTCTGCATGCCACACCACTAATGACCAGATCTGACTCAAGAAAATGAATAAACTTCCCCTGCCATTCAGTAGGTGGCAACTACATCTTTTCCACCTCAGGCATGGAAAGGATACCTTCTTCTACGTCAGTCCTTCCTTATGTACTCTCCACTAGGGTTTCACAAGAGGATTTTCCTCAATATCTTATAGTTATTCTTCTACTATACTTAAATTAGTCTTTATACCCCTACTTAAATCACTGTGTGGTTTCTATTCCCCGACTGCTATAATAGATTACAAAAATATTCAGACTTAAAAGATGCTTAACTCCTGAACAGTAGTCAGAAATATGCTGTACCAGAATACCCTCATGCCAGCACCACATGAGCGTTTTAGTAGCTTGATATCCTTTCCAACTTTTGATGTTGTCCAATCTTTTTTAAATTATTATTATTATACTTTAAGTTCTGGGGTACATGTGCAGACAGTGCAGGGTTGTATACACACGCCATGGTGCTTTGCTGCATCCATCCCCCCGTCACCTACATTAGGTATTTCACCTAATGTTATCCCTTCCGAATCCCCTCACTGCCTACTATCCCTCCCCTAGCTCCCCCACCTCCAACAGGCCCCAGTGTGTGATGTTCCCCTCCTGTGTCCATGTGTTCTCATTGTTCAACAATTACTTATGAGTGAAAACACGTGGTGTTTGGTTTTTCTGTTCTTGTGTCTGTTTGCTGAGAATGATGGTTTCCAGCTTCATCCATATCCCTGCACATGAACTCATCCTTTTTACGGCTGCATAGTATTCCATGGTGTATAAGTGCCACATTTTCTTTATCCAGTCTATCATTGGTGAGCAATGGGTTGGCTCCAAGTCTTTGGAGCCAATTGTAAACAGTGTCACAATGAACATACATGTGCCTTTAAAATAGAACAATTTATAATCCTTTGGTAGTGGGATTGCTGAGTCAAATGGTATTTCTAGTTCTAGATCTTTGAGGAATCACCACACATTTTCTGTGTTTTTTTTCTCTCTATTCCACTTTGGGAAGATGGAAAGATGTGTTTTTGAAAAAACATGTTGTATTTTAGCTATTTAAACTTATTAACTCTGACTTTTTCTAATGTCCAGAAAATTAAACATGATATCATTTTAGTACCTGATAGTAATTTGTATCATTTCTCTTTTTGTTTTGAACTATTAGCTAATGTTTATCAATATTAATCTTTTCAAAGAATTAGCCTTTGTCTTTGCTCATGTTTTTTTTTCTGTTTATTTTCCTTTACATTATTTCTGCTCTTTATTATTTCCTTCTATCCACAATTTTTGAGTGTAAATACCTCTTTTTTCCATCTTTTTGGTAGGAATTATAACAAAAACATTTCAATTATTTGCCCTTCTCTAGTATGCATCACAAAAGGATCAAAGTAAGGATCAAAGATAATCTTGCCTAGAAAGCAGAGATATGCTTAATTTTTGTAGAACCTAAAACAGCCTTGACAATAGAATTAGGATGGTGATGGCCCATACTTAACAGTGCTTCACTTAAAAGTAGGAATTCCTTCACTGCAGATATTTATCTCAATATTTGCTAAATGAATTATCACAGTGTTTAGCTTTGTACTTCAAGGATGAAAAGAGAGAACATGAGAAATAATATTAGATGCTACTTGAAATACTCTCACATTTTATACTCTATCCAGCATTTGGTAAGAAAAGTCCATATATACTGATAGTAAATGAGGATTATCTAATTTCATAAAATGTTGTATTTGATTCTTCCATAATTTGATCCCTAAATTTGCTGTCCCGGATGAATTGAGACTGGTAAATGAATAATTATTCCAAGGTTCAAACTTACTTCCAGTAATTTTTTTCTGAGATAATAGCAGAGCTATAAGCATCTGTGACATCATTTAGAGCAGGGGTCCCCAACCCCACAGCCATGGACTGTTAGGAACCAGGCCACAAAGCGTGAGGTGAGCACAAGCTAGCAAGCATTACTGCCTGAGCTCTGCCTCCTGTTAGGTCAGGTCAGCAGGAGAATTAGATTCTCACAGTAGTGAGAACTAGTGTGTGTGTGTGTGTGTGTGTGTGTGTGTGTGTGTGTGTGTGTGTACTGCACGTGTGAGAGATCTACTCCTTTCAGATCAGGTCAGCAGGAGCATTAGATTCTCATAGCAGCGAGAACTATTGTGTGTGTGTGTGTGTGTGTGTGTGTGTGTGTGTGTGTGTACTGCACGTGTGAGAGATCTAGTTTGCACGCTCCTTATGAGAATCTAACTAATGCTTGATGATGTGAGCTGGAACAGTTTCATCCTGAAACTAACCCCTTTAACTCTGCCCTGTGGGAAAAACTTCTTCTACTAAACCAGTCACTTATGCCAAAAATTTTGGTATCGCTGATTAGAGCATCACTTATCTTTTTATATGCCAATAAGGTATCACTAAAATACAAGTGGTCCTACCCAATGCTAAAGAAAGAAAAAAACAAACCCATGATGTACATGCTCATAGATGTAGTTGCTAGTGTGAGTGCACAAAAATCTCTTCTTTAGTATAGGTCAAGAAGGAGAGGCTCAGATAGCATAAAACCAAGTTTTATTATTTGTTATTATAAAATAACCTATAGTGAGAATTAAACAAATACATTAAAAAATGTTTGGTTTCAAACTAACCATTTTTAAGTGCTCCTAAGCAATGATCAAAACATACAATGCAAAATGATTCAACACATAGTTCTACACTCACCTTTCACTGAGGGATAACTTGCTGCTACTGCTGCTTTCTTCTGACACAGAGCTATAAAATTGATAAAATTTGTTTTAAAGTGAGGAAAATTGTAATTCTTGAATAATTAAATAACTGAATGAAAAATGTTCTTTAAAGAAACACCATGATTCAAATAAGTGAAATGTCTCCTTTTAACAACTTCAACAGGTACTGTTTCAATGTTAGAGCAAATGCCATCAGTTACCTCACTCTGGGAATTGAGTCTTCTCATTCTACATTAATCAAGAATTAATGTTTATAAACCCACATTTGTATACTCAGGTCCCATTATTCTGTGATATCCCTAATTCCTCAGTTCCAATAAGCCAAACCATAAAGTAGCACTCAGAAAGTTTAAATACTTTTCTATACAGTTCAATATATTTCTTTCTCTCTCTCAGAAAATATAAATATGTTTTATCTTTGCATCAGTTCTTGGAGTGTAAAACTAGATGTAAATATATCTGTGATGAAATACTGGAAATTATGAATAAGGGGCTTAATATGATATTTAAAAATTTGTATAACCGATTACAGATAGCATGATTTTCCTCATTAAATTGATGTACCCAAAAGTTTAGATATATTGAAAAGCTATTACTATCTCCCATTCTGTAGAATTACAGAGAATAATATTAAGTAAAAATCAAATCACAGTGTTACATGCAAGATTTACAACTTAAAACAAGGTCTCCTGAAGCTAAGTGTGATTCTCTTCCTACTGCACGGTGGTGTCTCCTGCCTCTTTAACCAGCCATTATTAACTACACATTTCTAGTTAAGAAATGATTTTACAAATCAGCAATATCTATATTTAGAAAAAATAAATATTGTCAAATATTTTAGGTTTATAGATATTATCTCTGAGAGAGGTGTTCTAATAAAGACATTTATCACTGACCTGAGAATCTGTATCTAATAAATTTAGTTTTGGGAAGTTCTCTTGAAATACAGTGTCATATAATTCTCATGGAGCTCATAGGTGATATGGCTCTACAGACAGGGTCAGTAAACTAAGAGTCTAAACCAACCTCCAAAAGTCCCCTGGCAGCCATGTCTGCTCCTACCGTACTAGTGGTAAACTGGGTAGTTTTAGTAATTTGTAAGATGAGAGAAAATATCAAAACAAATAACAGAAGGGCATCAACCCATTTTAAAATGTCTCCCTGAGCCTCTCCTTATGTTGCCTTACCTATAGTTGGAGATTATGCCTGATGAATGTGAATACATTTTTCTTGTCTTTCTTAATGTAATTAAGAGTAAATATACATGTATACGTATATTTACATACATGTGTGTATATTATATGTGTGTGTGTGTGTGTGTGTGTGTGTGTGTGTTTACCTCTCACTTTCAGTTTCCCCTCTGTAGCATAGCTCTCTCAATTTTTTCCGTTTTATTAAAACGGCAATAGTAATAATAAGCACAGGTAGAGAGATGTAGAAAATGAGTTGAAACCGTTGTTTTGGAAAAGTGGCATGTCTTTCCTCCTCCATGTAGCTTTTCCCTGGAATGAAAAATAGAGATTTTAAGTTATTCCACAGATTTTATCAGCACAATGAAAAGGAGAAGATATAATTACCAACATCATTTCCAAACATTAAGCATTTCTTTCACATATATAAAATGAATATAATAAAAACAAAAACACTAATGTATAAAATGGGATCTTACTAGAGTTTTATTGATGATTTTTGAGTTCTCAACCTTCCACCATATGATGAACTAATATCTTATTTGTTCGGTTTCTCTGGAGAACCCTGACTAATACAGATTTTGGTACCAAGATATGAGCTGCTGCTCTAAAAACTACCTAAAAATGTAGCAGTGTCTTAGGAACTGGGTAATGGATAGAGGTTGGAATCATTTTAAAGTGCAAATTGGAAAAAAAAAAAGCCTAGATTGCAATAAAGGACGGTTGATAGAAATATAGATACTAAAGGTGATTCTGGTAAGAGCTCAGATAAGCATGAACAGAATGTTGGTAGAAATATGAATATTAAAGGTGCTACAAGTGAGGTCTTAGAAGTAAAGCAACATATTATTGGACAATGATGGCAAGGTCATTCCTGTTATAAAGTGGCAAAGACTTGGCTAAATTGTGTTCTAAAGTTTTGTGAAAGACAGAATTCACAAGCTGCCATTGGGTACTTAGCTGAGATGATTCCTAGGCAAATTGTTCAAGGTATAGCCTGAGTCCTCCTGACTGCTTATAGTAAAATGGAAGAGAGGAGAGATGATTAAAAGGCAGGTGCTGAACAATAAGAACACATGGACACAGGGAGGGGAGCATCACACACTGGGGTCTGTTGGTGGGAATAGGGGAGGGACATCGGGTGTTAGGGAGGTTGGGGAGGGATAACACAGGAAGAAATGGCAGATGTAGGTGACGGCGGGATGGAGGCAGCAAACCACATTTCCATGTATGTACCTATACAACAATCCTGCATGATCTGCACATGATCTGCACCCCAGAACCTAAAGTACAATAAAATATACGTATATAATAAATAAATAAGTAAAGCAATTGAAGTAATTGTTAACCAGAAATTCTCAGCCTATCCATATTTCCAAAAATCAGAACACGTGTTCTGGAGAGAATACCAAGGTTGTGGCTAGAAAATCATTTGATAAAGAGACTATGGACATGAATAATGGAATTTAATCGGCCATCTTGACAGAAACCAGAAATGTAAGACATTACCAGCATAGATAGAATTATACTGGCAGAGACACTGCCAGTTGGAAATGAAGAAAAAAGAATTGGACAGAAGGGCTACTTGGCTATGAGCATGCTTTATCTTTCAAGAAAAGTAAAGAATAATCGTGCCTGTGACTCAAAGATTATCAGGGGTGCCACAGATCAACGGACCAAGGCTGCCTTCTCTTTGTTTATAGAGGGCGGGGCTTCCTTTTAAATTTCAGTGGACCAGGTTGCCCTATCCCAGTGCCTTACAGGTGGGACATTGTAAAGATGGTATGGACAGGGGAGCCTCCCAAGCCAAGGGAGTGAGGTTGCCACTTAGGATTGTGGAGGGAAGAACATTAAGCCAAGTAGGATTACCTTCAAGCCTAAGATACAATGGAACTTGCACTACTAAGTTCTGGAATTGCTTGAAACGGATCACCTCTTCCTTCTAATTTTTCCCTTTCTGAATGGGAATGTCTGTCCTATGCTTATTTCACCATTATATTTTAGAAACACATAATTTGTCTGGTTTTACAGGGTCACAGCTGGGGAGAAATTTTGCCTCAAAATGAATCATATCTCAAAATTTACCCATTCCTGATTTAGAGACTAGTCAGATGAGACTTCGTACTTAAAATTGATGCTGGAATGGCTTAAGGCTTTTGGGATTCTTGGTATGGGATGAATGATTTTTTGCATGTAAGAAGAACATGAATTTGAGAGACACAGAGAAGAATTTTATGGACTGACTTGTGTCCCCCTAAATTCATATGTTTAAGCCTCAACCCCCAATGTGATGATATTTGGAGATGAGGACTTTGAGAAATAATTAGGGTTAAAAGAGGTCATAAGTGTGGGGTCCTAATTTGATGGGATTGTTGTCTTTATAAAAAGAGAAGAGACCAGAATGCATGTGCTCTTGCCCTCCCTCTCTCTATCTCTCTCTCTCTGTCTGTCTCTCTCTCTCAATCTCTCTCTCCATTCACAGAATTATTGTTGAAAAGATGTGACAAAATTACTATTAATTGCAGTTTACATCATTTAAAAAATGTTAGCACCCAAGAAAATAAACTAAAAGACTTCTCAATATAGTGATAATCCATTGATCAAACTTATACACAAAAATCAGCAGATTTCCTTCATGTAACAAGTCATGTTAAAATACCATGACAAAAATATCTCCCAATAGCCAATTTTTAACAAAACCATACTCTTTTAAAAAATGAAAAATTTCTGATCTATAAGCTCCTATTATACCTATACACGGATGAAAGACAAAAAGATACCACTTCACACCCATCAGAATGGCTATCAGAAAAAAAACAAAAACAGAAAATAACAAGTAAAAATAACCAGGATGTGGAAAAATTGCAACAGAAAATACCTCATGCACTGCTTGTGGGAATGTAAAACAAAGTCACCTTATATTAATATTTTGTATTTTGTTCTTTTCCCAGGAATCTTCCACACTAGTCGTTAACCTGAAGTTTTCCTATCCCAGTGACAAATTCACTCATGTATAAGACTTTCAGTACTACAACTAGGATAAGTTCTAGGCAAACCTGTGTGATTGATATCCTAGGCCTACCACTCTAATTCCAGATGGAAGTCCAGATGGCAGCACATGAGCCTGCAGTCGCAGAAAACCTTCTAACCCAACTAGTTTCCTTTAGCCAGCTGCCATGGGCTTTTCTTTCATCTCTTCCATTCTGGGGCTTACTCATCTACCCTGAAAGATCTGGGCTGATATGCTAGGTGGCTGTATGTTTTGACCTTATGTAGTCCATTCTGAGGCCCTGTACCCAGTCATGGAGGCCTCGGGCTTTCCCCAATAAAGCCTGGACTCAACATGGGAGAAACACTTGTGATCCTGAATGCATTTTAGGGCATTAAGAGTTTGGGTTGCAAAGGTCACCTCAGTGAGTTCAGGTTTATTTAATTATCCTTATTCTACTTATTTTTTAATATCACTGATTTGTGTTAACATAATATAACCCAGAAAAAATGTCAAATTATGGATTTTATGATTGCCTTAATTGTAAGCCAAAAACATTATCAATTTTTGTTACTATTTCATGGATACTTTTAAAGAATTTGTAATCTGCTTTTACAGTATTATGGATATAGATATAATCATATAAACATGTACATAATTGAATATATATGTGCTTGTATATGACTATCTGTTTTATGCATGTGCTAGAGTTTAAATTCACATATATTTTTGCCTAATTGTCTACTTAGTACATACAATTATAAAGAGTATATTTTAATCTCACTTTATGATTTTTCTTTTTATAGTTTTCATTTTATCCTAACCCCCAGAGATAACCATTAATAATGTTATATACATTCCTGATTTTCAGAGGTTATCATCAACCGTTTTAATCTTTGACAAGCTCATAGGCCAGAAAAAAATTATATTCTACTTGCATTTTTTTAATTTTATGGGGCTTCCCACTTACTTGATGGTGATAGGAAATTTATAATTTTTCTGTGAATTACTATTTCATGACCTTTGTTTCTCTGTTCTATGGGTTTGTTTGACCTTTTATAATATACACATGCAAACACAAACACACTTAAGTGTTGTACGGTTATAAGTTATTGACTAAATTATTATGATTTTTTTGGTTTGTTTGTTTGATACATAGTTTCGTGTGGCTTTGTATTGTCTTTTTAAAAGTTGATCACCTGAGGTATGCCTTTATGTAGCATCGACGCTACAGATAAGTCTGCTCCAAAGTTTCAGGACTTTCTTGCAAGGTCCTAAAAGAGATGGATAGAGTTGGCAGCCCACCTATGTCCCAGTTATTTTGGGTAGGCTCATACCTTCTAGAACCAGGGTATGCCCTTCCCTTCCAGTTGTCCCCAATTTATCTATGCCTGATTAATCTCAAAATGCTACTCAGGAACATCAGGACAGGATTAGAAAGAGCAAATTTCCAAAATTAGCATAGAGCCCTTACAATACAGGAGAAAGATTATTGAACTATGAAGTGAATAGGAAGAAAAGACAACCTGAAAGATTCTAGAGGCATGAATATAACAATGACTAGACTGACACTATTATAAATGAGAAATATAGGAGGCAATCCAAAGTGAACAGTTTAACTGGTTGGCCAGGTGCGGTAGCTCATGCCTGTAATCCCAGCACTTTGGGGTGCTGAGGTGGGTGCATTACAAGGTGAGGAGTTCGAGACCAGCCTGGCCAAGATGGTGAAACCCCATCTCTACTAAAAATACAAAAATTAGCTGGGCGCAGTGGCAGATGCCTGTAATCCCAGCTACTTGGGAGGCTGAGCAGGAGAATCACTTGAATCCTGGAGGCAGAGGTTGCAGTGAGCCGAGATCACATCACTGCACTCTAGTCTGAGAGACAGGGCAAGATTCTGTCTCAAAAAAAAAAAAAAATCAACTGGTCAAATTTTATGCACCAAAGTTTCTTCTTTTAAAATTGTCTAACATTGGCCATACTTTTTCTCCGTAAACAATGTCAATGCTGATATAAAAAGAACAGTACAAACTTACACTGTCAAAATTTTTTAAATCTTACAAATAAAATAAAAGCATGTTTGTTGACATTACTTGCTTTGTAATCTGGCTTGAAACTTATAATTTATCTTCTTACATACTGTACATAATTAATAAAATTTTAAGAAACTAACCTTGTATGACTAAGTGACCATCATCAATACTTCCAAACGCTCCTTTTTTTGGTTTGCAGTGAGGAGGATTATACCCGTTTTCACAATGGCAATGGCCAAAATTATTGCAAACCTTAAATAATAAAAAAATAGAATAACTTCAATGGAGACTAATGAATAATCTATACTTAATCCACAGAGTATCTCATTCTAGAGAATTTATCTAAATAGATAAATGTATCAAATTTTCTCTTGCTAATGTTCATACTATGAAAAGCACATCTAGCTTTTATTATCAAATCAAATTTTTTTTCTAAAAAATTCTTTTAACCCCCACCCCCACCCACAGCCAGGCCCAAATACCTCAAATTACCAGTGACCTGACACTAATTATAATCTACTTGCTAGTTGACTGCCCAGACTCTAAATTAACTTGCAAGAGTAGAAAGAAAATTCTACTGATCTTTATTTACCAGCCTGTCTTCTATTGCTTATAGCACATCCACTTCACATATTTATCAAACATTTTATACATCCAGAATCATCTTAAATGCTTTCTCTTTGTCTTCTCTAATAAATAGTTCGATACGTTTCTTAAGAAGACAAAATTGATGTTATAAATTATAGACTGTAAAATGACATGCAAATGGCAAACAAAAAAAGTCATTCATTTTTTAAAATCCCCAAATTGTTAGATTGTTAAAAGATGGCTTCTGAAAATAAACATTGCAGTTACTTACTCCATGACGATTGCAATCAACAGAAAAATTACACAGATTCAAATCCATCAGGAATCTAGCATGTTTACAACTCATATTTAAACAGTACTAAAAACAAAGCAAAAAAAAGTACAAAATAAAGTCAGTGAAAAAATCAGATTTTGTGCATGGCTAACACATTTAAAAATTCAAGAAAATACCAGAATTCATATTAACTAAAATTTGCATTAAAAGCTATGAGTGTCCAGTAAAAAAATAATTGTGACTACATTGAAGTAAACATGAAATAAACTATGTACATTCAGCTTGTAAAGATGTAATCCTATGTAAGAAGCCAGAGATGTTATTTTCTTTCCATCTAGTACCAGAAGCAACTTAGAAAGATAAATTACTGGAAAAATAACTTGATTGGTTCTTTGAGTTCAAGAATTATCTGAGGAGCATTTTCAAATATACTAATGTGTGGGCTCCCCTTGAGAGCATTATATCAAAAACTCTGGGGAGAGGATCCAGCTGATTCTCAGAAGCAGCCAGGTTTGAGAACTATTGAGCAGAGAGGTGAGATCTTACTTTTTTTTTTAATTGTACTTTAGGTTCTGGGGTACGTGTGCAGATCACGCAGGATTGTTGCATAGGTGAGATCTTAAAACCATGTGTATGAGCAGTAAAGGAAGATAGCTTACTATTCCATGTGACAAAATGCAAAGAAAGAGGGAAGAAAGGACAACAGGTCATTATATGAGGCAATAGGACAATAGGAAACTCCCATTGGTGAGACAGATAAAAGGCCTTCTAAGAAAAAAAAATGTTTAAGGGTTAAATTTACATCTTTCTAATTTATGGCAGACATTTATGTGATCTTCTTTAATTATAAAAAAAAATTTTCTAAATTTACCACTTTGTGAAAGAGTTTTATATTTGGAGTGAGTTTTGTCTTTGGGTCATTATAATGACTATAGGCAGAAACAGGAGAGTCAGGACTCTGTAATGAAGGTTTGAGCTAAAATAACTTAGATTTCAAGGGTAAGGGAGGCTTCAGATCATATTTGTATTCCATATGTTTCAAAATGAGCAAGAAATAACAGGTACTTTGTTTTTCTCATGTGTTATTTAATACCAAAATGTTACTAAATGGAAATAAATTTGTATGCAGAAGCTTTCTCTCAAAAACAGTATGTTAATTTAACTTCACATAGTATCTTGACTTAAATCAATTAGAATATTAAAATAGCATTAAATATTTTGTTAATTTATAGAATACTAGATGTTTCTAACAATGTTACATAATTATATTATGCTATATTAATTGTTAATGTTGTTTTTATATTTTGATATGTTATATAATTAATAACCATAATGTGCATTATATTATAGTAGAACATAATATTCTAATACTAGTTTAATTAAAGTATTCATCTACCAATCAGAAAAAAATCAGAGTCCATTATAAAAATTAAAACCAGCATACATTGGCTTTTCTATTGAAACAATAAATACAATTCAAAAAACATTATTGCAAAAACCATGCTAATGAAGAAAAATTCTTGATCACATAATATCTTACTCAATAAAAACTATTCTTCATCTGAGATCTCCAGCTTTTCTCTAAAAATTTACTCACTAATAATGTATGCAAAATTATTAGATTATATATCAGAATATAAAAAGAAATCATGTATAAAAATTACTAAAATAAAATATTCTGTTAGAAAGAAGTGTGGAGATCATTAATAGCATATACTGCTGAACTTGTATTGCCTAACTTTTCAATATTGTGTTTAAACATTCTTTAAGAGGCCCACCTAAGGTCCACCTAAAGATTACTTAATCATCAGAGTGAAAGCTTATACCATATAAAGACATTACCAGGTGAATAGGTAGAACAGAAAGGAGAGATGGAAACCTAACAAGCATATTAGCACAGGAGGCCTGTTTGAATGTGCAGGTCTGAGACTGTTTTCTCTATTCGGAGACATAAGGAAAACTGTGAGAGTGAGAAACTTGAAACCAGATAGGGAACTCCACCACACCTCTCTCTGACAGACAGACACGTTGTTGGCTTGCCTGAGGAATCTACTATCCTTCCAGTAGGCACCAGCAAAGACCACGGAGAGCCCCAGTGGCACTAGATAAACCAAGGCAACCGAATAACATTGTAAAGTTTCTCAAAATTAAACTGCCTTTGGAACAGCCCACAAAAGAAGGCCAGACCTAAACAAGATTACTTCCTGCTAAAACAGGGCTTTATATTTGACACAGAGTCTCTTAACATAATAAATACAATTTCTGGATACAACTAAGGTCATTCCAAGAGCTAAGAAAATCACAACCTGAATAATAAAAGACAACCAACGATATCAGAACCAAGGTGATTCAGATGATGGGATACATAACAAGGATTGTAAGGCAGTCATTATAGAAATACATCAACAATCAATTACAAATCTTCTTGAAACAAATGAAAATAAATACAAAAATCTTAGCAAAGGAACAGGTGATATAAAAATGAACCAAATGGGAATTATATAATGAAAAAATACAATGATCTAAATTAAAAAAAAAAAAAGCCTAGTGACTGAGCTCAATAGTAGAATGAAGATGACAGTGGATAGAATCAGTAAACCTCAAATAGCAAAGAAATGTTTATTAAGAATCTTGGAACATCACAAAGGAAGGAAAAATCAAGAAAAGGAAAATGGGTAAATAAAATGGACTATCAATTCCTTTAAAGGTTTTTAAAATTATAGTTAATGATTGAAACAAAAATTATAACATCACCAATGGCATTTCAATGTAGGGAAGGTAAATACAACTAAAATGGAAGTGAGATTGTTTTCTCATTTCACTCGAAGTGGCAAAATATTTATTGTAGCAGTCTCTTTGGGCCACATACGTATATTGTAAAACCTTGAGCAGTCACTATGAAAACTATATAATGAGATGGATGACTTAGAAACATCATAACTGGATCAAGAGAGCATCCTAAAAAAATGCTTAAATCATCCACTGAAAGGCAAGAAAAGAGAAAAATAAGAATAGGAACCAGAGGAAAGAAGTAATGAAATAATAGAGACTTAAGCAATAACATTATACCAATCAAAAGACTATGCCACACTGTATTAAAGGCATGACTCAACTATGTGACGCTTTTAAACACTCACCCCAAATTCAATGGCAGAGATAGATTTAAATAAAAAGGACAGAAAAAAATATATCATTCAAACATTCATCCACAAAACAGGAGTAGCTATATTTACATCTGATAAAGTAGACTTCAAAGCAAATAAAATTACCAAAGACAAATGAAGACAATATGTCATGATATAATAATCATTCCAATAATAATATACAATTATTCTAAATGTGTACACCCCAAACCACAAAGCCTCCAAACACATGAGGCAAAAAGCAATACCACTGAAAGGAAAATAGACAAATCCACAAATGCAACTGTATATTTTGACACCTTTGTCTCAGCAATTTATAGAAATTATATAAAAAGTCAACAGATGTACAGGAGTCCCAACAAAACAGAATTTAATTGACACATATACAGGACACTACTACCAGGATCAACAGAATAAACACTCCTACAAGTGCCTATGAAATATGAAGCAAGATGCATTCTGTATCATAAAAAAACTCAACAATTTTTTAAAAATTAAAATTATGAGAATATGATCTCATAATAAAATCGAACTTGGAATCAATGAAAGAAATACAACAGGAAAATCTCTAAATATGTTGAAATTAAACAATGCATTTATAAATAATTCATGTATCAAATAACCCTCAGTAAAACTAAAAAAAAAAATACATAGAACCAAAAGGAAACAAAAATATACATTAAAATATGTAGGATGCAACTAATATAGTTCTGAGAGGGAGATTTATAAGACTAAATGCTGTGACTGAAGAAAAGCCTCAAAGAAATAATTGAAGTTACCACTTCAATAGAGGAAAGGAAGAAGAAGTTAAACTTAAGTAAAAGAAAGTAAATTATAATAAAAGCAGAAATCAATAAAATTGATTGCAAATTCCATGTAAAATTAAAAGCTGGAAAATAATAAAGAAAACCAATATAACAAAGAGTGGATTCTTTAAAATTTTTTATGAAATTAATAAATTTTTAGCGAGATCAAGAAAACCCATGAAACAAAAAGCAGATTCTTTAAAATTTTTTATAAAATTAATAACTTTAGCAAGGCTGAGAAGTAAAAAAAGAAGACACAAATCACAAATATCAGAAATGAGAGAAAGAGGATATTATTGCAGATCTTGCAGCCATTACACAGAATTATAAAGAAATACAATGAACAACTTTACATTTGTAAATTCAGAAACTTTGAGGAAATTGGCCAATTTCTAGAAAACCATGAACAACCAAAAATCAACAAGAAACAGCTCATAATCCAAAGACCATTACAACAATTGAAGAAACTGAATTAACAGTTTAAAACCTCCTAAAAATGAAATTTCCAGATCCAAATGCTTTCACTAGATAATTCTGTCAATCTTTAAATTAAAAATTAACATCCATTTTACACAATCTCTTTCTAAAAATAGAACAGTAAAAACAGTTTTCAATTAATTTTATAATGCCATATAAAATAACCAAAATCAGATAAACACATTGCAACAAAAAAATACAGACTAATATCCCTCATGAATTTGGCTACAAAAATTATTCAATGAAATATTAACAAACTAAATGCAACAATTTATTTTTAAAAATGTATATACAATTACCAAGTGATATTAATACCAAGTATCTAATGCTGGTTCTACATTTAAAATTTTATTAATGTAATCCAACATTCAATGAACTAAAGAAGCAAAATCATGTGACCACATCAATTGACACACAAAAAGCATTTGACAAAATACAAGACATGATTATAATAAAAACTCTCAATAAATTAGTACTGGAAGATGGTTAGCTCAACTTAAGGGGCATCTACAAAAAAAAAAAAAAAAACCCTACATCTAACATCATACTTCATGATGAAAGACTTAATACATTCCTCTTAGCTTAGGAAAATATCAGGGACATCCTCTCTCAACACTCTTATTTAACATCATACTGTAAGTTCTAACCACTGCAATAAAGCAAGAAAAAGAAATTTAAAAAAATACAGACTGAAAAGGAAAAATAAAATGGTCTCTATTTCCAAATTATTTTCTACATAAAAAAAAAAAAAACCCAAGCAATCCACAATCAACTTCCTACAACTAAATTAACACAGGACAGTTGCAGGATAAAACACCCACACCCAAAAATCTAGAAGAAAAAGGGAAGGGACTCTATCTAATAAATGGTTCTGAGAAATCTGGTTAGCCACATGCAGAAGAATGAAACTGGACCCCTATTTTTCACAATATACAAAAATTAACTTAAACCTAAACCTAAAACTTAAACCTAAAACCTGAAACTATAACAATTTCAGAAGAAATTCTAGGAAACAATACTTCTGTACAAAAAATTTAGGACTAAAGCCCCAAATAGAACTTAGGACTAAATCTAAAAGCAAATACAACAAAAATAGATCAATGGGATTTAATTAAACTAAAAAAGTGTCTACAAAATAACAATAAACATACAACCTACAGAATGGGAGAAAATACTTGCAAATTCTGCATCCAACAAAGAACTGATATCCAGCATCCACAAGGAACTCAACAACTCAAGTGAAAAACAAATATCTCAGTAACAAGTGGGCAAAGGACATGAATAGACATCTCTCAAAAGAAGACATACAAGTAGCTAGCAAACATATGATAAAATGCTGAGCATCACCAAAGATCAGAGAAGTGTAATTTAAAATTATGGTGATATCCCAACTTACACCAGTCAGAATGGCTATTCTTAAAAAGTCTAGAAACAACAACTATTGGTAAGGATGTGGATAAAAGGTAACACTTATATATAATTATATATATGTAAAGAAAAGGTAACACATATACATATTTCATGTGGTAACGCTTATATGCATACTTCATGTATAATCATAAATCTTCTTAGGAAGGAAATTTCTGGGCATAATGGCTTCAAATATGTAAAGAAGAATTAACACCAGTCCTTCTCAAATTTTTCCAAAAACATGAAGAATAGGAAACGTCTTCTAACTCATTCTATAAGGCCAACATTATCTTGATATCAAAGCTGACCAAATACACTACAAAGAAAAAATACAGACCAAAAATCATTATGAACATAGATGAAGAAACCCTCAGTAAAATGCTAGCAAACTGCATAGTATATATTAGAAGGTATATACACTATGACCAAATGAGATTTATTTCTGAAATGCAAGGATGGTTCAACGTATGATAACTGATCAATGTGATAACCACAATAAAATGAAGGAGAAAAACAAAATGATCATCTTAATTGATGAAGAAAAGACATTTAACAAAACTCAACACTTTCATGATATAAACACTCAAAGTGCACTCAGTCATGAGGTAGAAGGAAACTACCTCAATATGATAAAAATTCATATATAAAAATCCCATACTTACGTTATACTTAATGATAAGACTTTGAAGCTTTTCCTTTAAGATCAAGAAGAGGGCAAGGATACTTCCTTTCACCACTTTTATTCAACATTATAATGGAATTTCTAGTTTAAAATATTAGGCAAGAAAAAGAAATAAAAGGCATCATCCAAATTGGAAAGGAAGAATTGAAACTTTTATGTTTCCAGAGGACATAATTTTATAGGTAGAAGAATCTAAAGATTACACCAAACTGTTAGAAATAACAAATGTATTCAACAAAGTGACAAAATAGAAAATCAACATACCAAAACTGGTTCCATTTCTATACAGTAACAATAACCACTATGAAAGGGATACTATGAATACATTTCCATTTATGATAGCATCAAAAAGTACTTAAAACAAAGTACTTAATAATTAATTTAACAAAGGAGTTTAAGATGTCCATACTGTTCAAAGTGATCTACAAATTCAATACAATTACCATAAAAATCCCAATGATTTTTATTACAGAAATAGAAAAATTTATACTAAAATTTATATAGAATCTCAATGAACCCCAAAAGCAATCTTGAAAAACAAGAACAAAGCTGAAGGAGTCACATTTCCCAATTTCAAAACTTACTAGGAAGCTACAGGAATGAAAACAGTGTGGTATTGGCATAAAGACTAATATATTACCAATGGAATAGAATAAATGGTCCATAAACAAAGGCTGGTATATATGGTCAAAAGATACCACTGAATTTTTACAAGTGTGCTGAGACCATTTAATGGAGAAAAAACAGTCTTTTCAACAAATGGTACTGGAGAAACTGGATTTCCACGTGCAAAAGAATAAAACTGAACCCTTATGTGGCTTTAACACCACATACAAAAATGAACACCACATACAAAATGAACTCAAAATGGATGCTATAACACCACCTACAAAATGTGTCTGTATAGCACCACATACAAAAATGAACTCAAATGCATCACAAAGGTAAACATAAGACCTTAAAACTATAATACTCTTAGAATAAAATATAGGGCAAAAGCTTCATAATATTGTTTCTGCCAGCGATTTATTGTATACACCAAAGGTAGACACAACAAAAGAAAAAAATAGACTAATTGGATTTCATAATTGTTTTTCATTGTTCATTAAAAGACACTATCAACAGAGTAAAAAGGCAACTGAAAGAATGAAAGAAAATATTTTAAATCATATAAGAAGAGTAATATCCAAAATACATAGAGAATTCCTAAAACTCAACAACAAAAAAAAGGTGATTTTAAAACGGGCAAAGCACTTAAATAGACATTTGCCTAAAGAAGATATACAAATAGTCAATAGGCACATGAAAGATCTCAAAAGCACTAATCATTAGGGAAATGCAAATCAAAACCATGGTGAGATACCACTTCACACCCATAAGGATGGCTACTATTGGGAAAAAAAAAGGAAGTGTGGTGTGGACATGGAGAAACTGGAAACATGCCTGGCTACTAGAAATGTAAAATGGCATAGCCACTGTGGAAGACAGTACAGTGGTTCCTCAAAAATTTAGAAACAGAATTACCATGTGATCCAGCAATTCTACTTCCAGGTATATACACCTAGAAATTGAAAGCATAGTTTTGAAGATATATTTATACTGCCATGATTATAGTGACATTATTTATAATAGCTAAAACACAGAATGATCCCAAATGTTCATCAACAGATGAATGGGTAAACAAAATGAAGAACGTAAATACAACAGAATAGTATTCGGCTTTAAAAATGAGGGAAATTCTGACATAGTACAGTATAGCTGAAACTTGAGGGCTTTTGCTAAGTGAAATAAGCCAATCACACAAAGAAAAATACTACATTATTTTACTTATGTGAGATACCTATAGTAGTCAAATTTGTAGAGTCAGAAAGTAGAATGGTGGTTTTTCAGAGAACAACGGGAGGAATGAATGGGGAGTTATTGTTTAATGAAATGAGTATTAGTTCTACAACATGAAAATATTCATGAAGATAGAGGGTAGTGATGGTTGTACAACATTATGAATGTATATAGCACCACTAAACTGTACACTTAAAAAGGTTAAAATGGCAGTTTTATATTACATGCATTTTACCACAAGAAAAAAACTGGAAAACGAATGCATTGGTGAGTATATTGTCAAAATGAGTATAACCAGAAAAATAATTTTAAAACACTTTAATTTTTGTAGTTCTAATTACCATTTCAGGACCACACATGGAACCATCTTGTACAAATGTTTCATCTCTGTCTTCAACTTGATAATACATTGTGGCTGAATTAGGTGGATTTTCTGGAACTGGCTTTTTCCTGGGTAGAACTGTAGACACACATATTTCGTCTCGTACGTGTGCATAAATCACAGATAAATTTGGACGCGTTATCAAATCTCTGTGCTCCCATGAACAGACTAATTTTCCACATAGAATATGTCTAGAAGCATACGGAAGAAAAAAATTACCTTATTGTTTATTGAGATAACATAGATTGCTGATATAGTGAAATTTTTAAAAAGTATTTTACTAATTTAAATCCAAATTTCAACAATTTTCTCTCAATACGTATTTTTTGCATAATGACTTATGATATGGTTCTTTTTTGTTTCATGAGGCTGTCTGGCAAGTGAAAAATCAGTGGTTTTTACACTGTGACAGCTGTGATCTGTTCTACAATAGTTGCTGAAATTTGAGAAAACAATCTCTGGTCTTCAGTTTTTTCAATGGTATAAGGGATAAGTAATTCTTACACACATTTCGTGTATATAAATATGTATGTTTATAACCTATATTATAAATATATAATATATGTATAAGCTGCATAACAATGTCTAGCTCATCACAACAATAAACAGAGGCCATTGTCATAGTCATTGTTGTTTTAACATTACAGACACTGAACACATATTCTTGTAGGCAGTGGATAATACTGTCCAGCTCAGATTATGTAATAAGGAAAACCTGACCCCCAAAATGCCATTTTACTGCATATGTTTTCCAGGATTTTAGCAATCTCTAACCTGCATTTCAAATAGATTTATAATTTTCTAATTACATACTGAAAAACACAATGTTCTCTGCCACAGTTTCCAAAGTTGTCTCCTCTGGTATTTATTTCATCAAAACAGAAAATCGGAGCACCTGTTGCACCTATGAACAACAACAAAAACTAAAGTAAATTACAACACAGAACTTAAGTTATATCATAGAAATGACAGACTCAATCTAGAAATTATAGTGTGATCCACAGGAAAGTTTACAATTACCCAGAACTAAAAAATTTCTGGGGGCAGAGCTAGGATTAAAAAGCAAACTCCTTTTTATAAGCCTAGAAGACTTTCTTCTGCATCAAACAGAAAACAAACAGCAACATTATTAGAATGGTTCCGTATTGTTAGACAAATAAGCAACGGTCACCCTCTCTATTTCTTATAAATTATTTACTTCCTGCATTACTTCCCTATCCGATGTGAACATGCTGTTTACTCTTATTCCAAATGAAATGGTAGAAAAATAGTATCTGTAGTGCAATAATGATAACAAACACAAAGAACATTTAGCTCTTCTTTCTCCACACTAGAGTCCTCATACATTATTAGATTATTATTAGTTCCTAATAATTATTAGATGAGCCTAATCGCTAAATAAAAATTGCTGGATTTTAAACTTATGAGAATATCAATGTTCATCTACTTCAGCCCTTTATATATTTAGTTATATCTAATTTTAAAATTTTGAAAAATTCAAACATCTATAATAACTGTCCTATTACTATGACTTGGTAGTTTAGAGGTAGCTTACATTGATCATGTTAGTCATATATGTAATCAAAATAGAGATCATTTGTTGTTAACACTATGAATTAAGAAGAGAGCTCTCTTCAATAATTTCACAGATTTTCATACTTGTAGAACACGATCTACAAAGTTCATTCTCCTAAGGAGCACAATCCATACATGTACAAGATGCTACAGAACAGGCCAGGACAGATTCATGAGTGAAATCCAGCTGCAGCAGCAATTCTTTTTTGATAAAGCCTACTCTTGAACTCACCCAATAAGTAAACAGCTTTTGTGTGCATTTCTCCAAACAAAGTGCTTCTTTGATTAAGTCTAATTTAAACTTCCCAGTTCCTCTAAACTATATACAGAGCCACAATTCGAATGGCTCAAAATTTAAGGTATAACTCAAGAATAAAAGATAAATAACATCTGAAGGCAAGAGTATAAAGAAATCAAAATTAGTGCAGGAAAAATCTATAATGAACAAAATACTAAAACTCTAGACAGGGACAGGTCATTTTTCCATAACCCTGCTTTACTGAGGAACAAGCATAACCTTTGCAATTAGCCACTGGTTCCCTGGTGAGGCCCAGGAAGCCTTCTCTGCAAACTTCTGAAACCCACTGACCCAACCCAGAGTGGCCCCAGCAGCCTACCTTGCCCAGGAGAAAAAGCAGCAAAACATGGGATATTACCACATCCCCTCGAGTCTCCTACAATTCTTAATAGCCTAACATCTCTCTGATGCCCCTTTTCAGCACCATTTTTGAGGGTCAGGATGGAAGGAATTTCTGCAGGTTTTTTTTTGTTTGTTTGTTTTGTTTTGGTTGGTTGGTTGGTTGTTTGTTTTTGACTCTCGAGGTCCCGTTGCTCTGGGTGACCCATTGCTGGCCAGAAATTTCTTTTCCTCCCAGGATGATGATACCTGCGCAGGGCAGTCCTGCCACCTAATTATTCAAGGGCTCTGGGAGATTTAGGCATTTTCTTCAGCAGCTTTCCTATTCCTGCCTCCATTTCATGGGCTTTGAACTGAGGTCTCCACAACACCTAAAAGCGCAGTTTAGGAAAGGCAGTGACTAGAAGTTAAGTTGGGAAATTTTAGGACAAATCCTTGTGACATCCGAAGTCACTGTGCTGGCACTTCAAGGTGCACAGTCAATAGTGGGAAAGACAATGTCAAAGGCTGGTCATGTTAGGAACCGCAATCACCTGCTGTGGAAATGCTCTTGGAGGAGAGTCTTTATAAGGTTGCCTGAGTGTATTTTTTGTTCCGTTGTGTTGTGGGGTTTTTTGCCTAGTATGGGCCAAGTAAAAGTCACGACTTGTTTGGGAATTTGTTTCTGTTTTTCTTTTCTTCTTTTTCTTTGTTTTCTTATACAGTTGCAAAAATCATTGGACACAAAACCTCTGTTTTGTGGATGCTTATGTAATTGTTCACCTTGGTTGTTAATTCCTTGTGTTGTGTAACAGTGCTTTCCCACCCCATCTGAATCCCCAGAGCAGGCCTGGGATGAAGGCTCACAGGTATTTGTGTTTCTGCTTATTTGGTTAGGAAACCAATGTCCTGCATGTGGTTACTTTGACTACTACTAAAAGCTACTGCTTCTAAATTTGGCCCCTTTGGGGCATCAGAATTGAGATGTAGAGGAAATACAAATAAAACAATGCATCATTTTAGTCTCCTGCAGTTAAATATCTGAAGCAGGGAGAAGATAAAGGTGAGATGAGATAGTTCCGTAAAACTAGATTCCATATAAAAATATTTCCAGACTACACTTATTACTAAAATGTCTAATTGAGCAAAAAGTATCAAAATATAATAAAACAGGCCCTAGCTGGAAACAGAGGGTCTCATAAATATATTCTCTGGTATAAAATAGAAAGAAGTTGCGAACAGTGTGGACCTGTGCTTGGATTGCCAAGGCTAAAGTGCCTAGGCTGAGTAGCACATTAGTAAGCAAAGAAAATAAAATGCAATTTTCACAATTAGAATTTACTCAGGTGAGCTGAAATTAATTGAATCTCATACAATCTTTGATCTCTTCAATCAGTCTTTGAAGTTTGGTATCATCAGTGGCTCTTGGACCAAGTATCCTGCAGTTTTTAATCATGCCAGAGTAGAGTGAAATGTTATATAGGTTCTATGAAGTCTATTACATTGGCTATAAGGGAGTATAAACTTTTTAGGAATAGCTTCAACACCCTATTTTATCACCTAGCCATGATTTGTCAGCTAAAGGAAGAACTTTGTCTGAAATAGTCAAAAGATTATTGACTATTCATAATTATTCAAAAGAAACTTCTGAAAGACATCTATAAATTTAAGGATGTCCAGGATTAAATGGTTATATACACAACTCGTTCCTAATTTTATGCAATACTAAGTTCCATATATAATTTTACTTTTTCAAACATGTCAGAATTTCTTTCAGTGAACTGAGAGGTAAAAGGTGCCTTCAGGACCTCAAAGCAGCCTTCAGTAAACATCTTTACTGTGTTTTCCAGATTATCATAAATGTTAGTGTCTATGTGTTCAGTAAAGCTCAATTATATAAAATCACATTATAGGAACATTTACCCAACTTCCCAGTGCTCATCAAAGTTCCATCACCTGTTTATAGCCTGTTCCTTAAATCCAGAGCAATTGCAGCTTTAGATAAATTAGTTGAAGCATCCTCAGACCTTGTACAAGGATTACATTTAAATTTCATAGTGCTATATACTAAATAAGCCTGAATATATATGCTGAAAACTCCAAACATATTTTGTTAGTTGATTAAATAATCATGAAATATTGTTTATTTCTCCTTGTGCAACTATTCATTAATCCATCAAATCTTTTATATTTCCTTAGTAAGTAACCTTCTGTGGTTTGGAAAATATCTATGCCCAGGGCCAATCTTTGTGACACTTTCCTAAGAATACTGATCCAATATGGTTTTTGATAGATCATATCTTAAAATTGAAAAGGAAACCAGGTTGGTTTTGCAAAAACTGTTCAGACTTTAGTGTGGAATGTAATCCCCTTTCAGAGTCTTAATCAGCATAAGTAGTCAAACTTTTGGCCCTCTCTAGAGAAGGAGGTCTCAATGTAGCATGACTGACATAATTCTTCATTGTAGAGGCTATCCTTTATCTTTTGTATTGTTAGCATTTAGCAGCATCCCTGATCCCTATTCCCAAGGCCAAGATTCACTCCACCCAAGCTGTGACAGCCGAAAGGGTCTCCAGGCATTCTGTCCAGTGGGCAGAGGACATGGTGCTGCAAAATATTCTACAATGCATAGGAGAAACACTCCCTACCCCAACTCCTCACAAAAAAGTATGATGTGGTCTAAAATATCACTGGTACTGAGGTTGAGAAACCCTTACATAACTGTTGGATTAGCGCTTACATTTGTCTAGACGATACACAACCCAAGTTGATGATAAAGCCCTCTGCAGAACTTTACAACTAATGAGACTTTCAAACTTATTGGGGCAAATATAACTGCAATCCAAATAGGAAGTTTCTGCATTTGCACATATAACACTGAAGAGGAGCATACTCTAGGGGCCAGACACTTACAAAACCAAAATTTGGTAAAGAGCTTAGAAAAATTGGTCACCAGTTAAGGTGTTTGTCCTTTACTCGTTTAATTTCTTTGGAAAGAAAAAACTTAAATTCATTCTTTTACCATAGATCTACAGATTTCCCTACTT
The DNA here is from genome assembly GCF_009761245.1 of Sapajus apella. Classification (NCBI taxonomy): domain Eukaryota; kingdom Metazoa; phylum Chordata; class Mammalia; order Primates; family Cebidae; genus Sapajus; species Sapajus apella. Next base: position 4,499,934 of record NW_022436961.1, read on the forward strand.
TAAATGCTACTACTTGATAAACAAGCTACGTCTTTCAATATGACAACTTCATTAGCATATTTTGTAGAGAAACCAACAATTTGGGGTCACATGATGATTTGTATTAGGTCTGTGATATAAGAATCTTTATTCTTACGGAAATCATAACAAACAGTCTCTCAGACCACAGTGCAATCAAGTTAGAACTCAGAATTCAAAAACTAACCCGGAACCGCACAGCTTCATGGAAATTGAACAACTTGCTCTAGAATGTTGACTGGATAAAAAATGAAATGAAGACAGAAATAAAGATGTTCTTCGAAACCAACAAGAATGAAGACACAACATACCAGAATCTCCGGGACACATTTAAACCAGTCTCTAGAGGAAAATATATAGCAATAAGTGCCCACATGGGAAGCAAGGAGACATCAAAAATTAACACCCTATCGTCAAAACTGAAAGAGCTAGAGGAGCAAGATCAAAAAAACTCAAAACCTAGCAGAAGACAAGAAATAGCTAAGATCAGACCAGAACTGAAGGAGATAGGGACACAAAAAACCCTTCAAAAAATCAATAAATCCAGGAGCTGCTTTTTTTGAAAAGATCAACAAAATAGACAGACCACTAACCAGATTAATAAAAAAGAAAAGAGAGAATAACCAAATTGATGCAATAAAAAACGATAAAGGGGATATCACCACAGATTCCACAGAAATTCAAACCATGATCAGAGATTATTACAAACAACTCTGTGCACATAAACTAGTAAACCTGGAAGAAATGGATACATTCCTGGACACTTGTCTCCTCCCAAGCCTAAACCAGGAAGAAGCCAAAACACGGAACAGACCCATAACAAGGTCTGAAGTTGAGGCAGCAGTTAAGAGCTTACCACCCAAAAAACACCCAGGTCCAGATGGGTTCACAGCCTAATTCTACTGGACATACAAAGAGGAGCTGGTACCATTCCTTCTGAAACCATTCCAAACAATACAAAAAGAGGGAATGCTTCCCAAATCATTTTATGAGACCAATATCATCCTGATACTAAAACCTGGCAGAGACTCAACAAGAAAAGAAAACTTCAGACCAATATCTATGATAAACATACTGCAAAAATATTCAATAAAATACTGACAAGCCTATTGCAACAGCACATCAAAAAGCTTATCCACCATGATCAAGTAGGCTTCATCCCGGGGATGCAAGGCTGGTTCAACATACGCAAGTCTATGAACGTAATTCACTACATAAACAGAACCAAAGACAAAAACCACATGATTATCTCAGCAGATGCAGAGAAGGCCTTTGACAAAATTCAACAGCCCTTTATGCTAAAAACCCTCAATAACCTAGGTATTGACGGAACGTATCTCAAAATAACAAAAGCTATTTACGACAAACCAACAGCCAATATCATACTGAATGGGCAAAAACTGGAAGCATTCCCCTTGAAATCTGGCACTAGACAAGGATGCCCTCTCTCACTAATCCTATTCACTATAGTACTGGAAGTTCTAGCCAGAGCAATCAGGCAAGAAAAAGAAATAAAGGGTATTCAAATAGGAAAGGAGGAAGTCAAATTGTCTCTATTTGCAGACGACATGATTGTATATCTGGAAGACCCCATTGTCTCAAGCCAAAATTTCCTGAAACTGATACGCAATTTCAGGAGAGCCTCAGGATACAAAATCAATGTTCAAGAATCACATGCATTCCTATACAGCAATAACAGACTTAAAGAGAGCCAAATCAAGAACAAACTGCCATTCACAATTGCCACAAAGAGAATAAAATACCTAGGAATACAACTAACAAGGAATGTAAAGGACCTGTTCAAGGAGAACTACAAGCCACTGCTCAACAAAATAAGAGAGGAAACAAACAGGTGGAGAAACATTCCATGTTCATGGTTGGGAAGAATCAATATCGTGAAAATGGCCATACTGCCCAAAGTAATTTACAGATTCAACGCTATCCCCATCATGCTACCAATGACTTTCTTCACAGAACTGGAAAAAAACACCTTAAACTTCATACGGAACCAAAAGAGAGCCCACATAGCCAAGTCAATTCTAAGCAAAAAGAACAAAGCAGGAGGCATCACACTACCAGAGTTCAAACTATACTACAAGGCTACAGTAATCAAAACAGCATTGTACTGGTACCATAACAGAGATGTAGACCAATGGAACAGAACAGAGGCCTCAGAGGCAACACAACATATCTACAGCCAACCGATCTTTGACAAACCAGAGAAAAACAAACAATGGGGAAAGGATTCCCCGTTTAATAAATGGTGTTGGGAAAACTGGCTAGCCATGTGCAGAAAGCAGAAACTGGACCCCTTCCTGACACCTTACACTAAAATTAACTCCAGATGGATTAAAGACTTAAATATAAGACCTAACACCATAAAAACCCTAGAAAAAAATCTAGGCAAAACCATTCAGGACATAGGCATAGGCAAGGACATCATGACCAAAACAACAAAAGCATGGGCAACAAAAGCCAAAATAGACAAATGGGGCCTAATCAAACTCCACTGCTTCTGCACAGCAAAAGAAACAGTCATTAGAGTGAATCGGCAACAAAACAGAATGGGAAAAAATTTTTGCAGTTTACGCATCTGACAAAGGGCTGATATCCAGAATTTACAAAGAACTAAAACAGATTTACAAGAAAAAAAACAAAGAAGCCCATTCAAAAGTTGGCAAAGGATATGAACAGATACTTTACAAAAGAAGACATACATGAGGCCAACAAGCATATGAAAAAATGCTCATCATCATTGGTCATCAGAGAAATGCAAATCGAAACTACATTGAGATACCATCTCACGCCAGTTAGAATGGCGATCATTAAAAAATGTACAGACAACAGATGCTGGAGAGGATGTGGAGAAATAGGAACACTTTTACACTGTTGGTGGGAGTGTAAATTAGTTCAACCATTGTGGAAGACAGTGTGGAGATTCCTCAAGGACCTCAAAATAGAAATTCCATTTGACCCAGCAATCCCATTACTGGGTATATATCCAAAGGATTATAAATCGTTCTGCTATAAGAATACATGCACATGAATGTTCATTGCAGCACTGTTTACAATAGCAAAGACCTGGAACCAACCCAAACGCCCATTCATGATAGACTGGACGGGGAAAATGTGGCACATATACATCATGGAATATTATGCAGCCATCAAAAACGATGAGTTTGTGTCCCTTGTAGGGACATGGATGAACCTAGAAACCATCATTCTCAGTAAGCTGACAGAAGAGCAGAAGATCAAACACCGCATGTTCTCACTCATAGGCGGGTGTTGAACAATGAGAACACATGGACACAGGGAGGGGAGCACTACACACTGGGGTCTGTTGGGGGGAAATAGGGGAGGGATGCTGCGTGGTGGGGAATTGGGGAGAGACAGCATGGGGAGAGATGCCGATGTAGGTGATGGGTAGGAAGGCAGCAAATCACACTGCCACGTGTGTACCTATGCAACAATCTTGCATGTTCTTCACATGTACCCCAAAACCTAAAATGCAATAAAATAAATAAATAAATAAATAACATCTCATTGCATATTTTCTGGCTTTTTTGCCAGTGTATCTATATTTTAATAAAAACAATTGAGTCATATTGAAAAAAAAATCTTTATTGTTTGTTTCCTACAAAGAGTATATAGGTTTTAGCATACAAAACTAATGCCTACTTCAGAATTATATCAAACGCTGCTAGCATTGATCATTCTAGCTAACCATGACAGGTCATAGATGACCTAGTCAAAAAATTGGACATTTTTAGGGATCACATGTTATAATTTAATAATACTACTACCTTATATTTACTGAGTACAGTTATGAGTTGCCTAATGATGAGGGTATGTTCTGAGCAATGTGTCCATTGTTGTGTGAACATCATACAGTGTATTTAAACAAACCTAGACGGTATAGCCTACTACACACCTAGGCTATATTGTATAGCCTATTGCTCCTAGGCTGTAAACCTGTACAGCATGTTATTGTACAAAAAATTGGAGCTAATATGCAATGAAATATAGCTACTATTGAGGGCAAATTTTCAACAGCCTTCTATTGCCCTCAGGAGGCTAGCGAAGTGAGACAGCTTTTCAAAAATAAGTACAAAAACTAACTGGTAGTCAGGTGCAGAATTATCACGTTCTAGATGCATTAACACAAGTGGTCACTAGAAGTGGACATACATTATTTTAAAATCAAGATGCTTTAGAAGTCACACTTGCCTCCCCCCAAAAAAACTGTACTATTTGGGACAAATACCCCTGTACTCCAGCAGTTCTTACAAAGGACTTTAAAATCTCTCAAAATCACTGATAATACTAAATATGCAGTGAATAGCATAACCTGAAAGACACCTGACTGACAACCCACTATGTGGCTGTAATTAAATTTGCCTAGCATTGAGTCCTGGCTTTACTTGAAGAAACATTAATTACAGATCTGGAGTACTGTCCCATTCCTCCTAATTTTACTGATCAATTGTTTGTATGGTTTTGTTTTTGTTTTTGTTTTCCAAGACAAAAACAGGCTTGTTTTCTGAGACAAGGTCTTGCTCTGTTGCCCAGGCTGGAGTGTAGTGGCACGATCTCAGCTGACTGCCACCGCTTCCTCCTGGATTCAAGAGATTCTCCTGCCCTCAGTCTCGCAAGCATGCCAGGCTACTTTTTATATTTTTAGTAGAGACGGTGTTTCCCCATGTTGGCCAGGCTGGTCTCTAACTCCTGACCTTATGATCCATCTGCCTTGGTTCCCCAAAGTGCTGGGATTACAGGCATGAGCTACTGCACCTGGCCCTTTGTTTGTATGTAACAATGTTTTAAAGTCTGTAGTTATTGTCTTGCCACATGGTACAAATAATGATTCTCTTAGCAAAGCAGAACAAAATTACAATAATAATCAAAACCTCCATCTCACCTTCTTCAATTCCTGGCAGTCAGTTTGATCTAGACAATATTTAGGAATCTCTTCTATGACCTGGTTAGAGAAGACCTCAAGGGAGGGCTTAGAATGAAAAATTTCACTCTCTCAGAGAACGTGCTCTGCAAACATTCAGTAACCTGTATCTTCCAATGAAGCAAATGACATTTACAGAAAATTATCAAAATTGACTAAATTGGTAGTGAACTGAAGCCCTCACTTATCAGCAAGCCTTTTGAAACCCAACTAATCAGTGATTAGCATTGCTTTCCTCTAATTTAAAAATAAAAAATAAAAATAAATAAAAAAAAAACCTTGTTTTCTTTTAAGTCTAAACTAAAATTCTCACCACAAATTTTATATAATATTTTGAAAAACTGCATTTTCACTTGAGGTTTCTTTTCTGTAGGAACAAAAATTCAATATAAATTCAGAGAGGTTTTTTGTTGTATTTCACAATCAAAAAAATCTTGTTTTTGTGCCAGGCACAGTGGCTCACACCTGTAATCCCAGCACTTTGGGAGAACGAGGTGAGCAGATCATTTGAGGCCAGGAGTTTGAGACAAGCCTGGCCAACATGGTGAAACCCCATCCGTACTGAAAACACAAACTTAGCCAGGAGTGACGGTATGCTCTTATACTCCCAACTACTGGAGAGGCTGCAGCAGGAGGATTGTTTGAACCTGGGATGCAGAGACTGCAGTTAGCCGAGATTGGGCCACTGCACTACAACCTGGGCGACAGAGAGAAACTCTGTTTCAAAAAGAAAAAGAAAAAAATTTTTTTTCTTTAACACTAATATACATTATGCAAGAATTCAGTCATTAAAACATATGTTTACATTTTTGTTCCATAGAATTCATTAACAGAGTTGGCATAATCAAACTTTAGTGCCTAAGAAGAAAATTATAATTATTACCTTTTCCGAGTAACTCTTCACATTGTTTGTCAAAACTCCGACACTTTCCATTAAAACAGTAGGCTGCACCCGAATCACAATATTCTCCATTGCGTGCATAAGTGTCAGGCATACATTGTGAAAGGTTCCCATTGCAAAATTCAGTGAAATCACATTCTTTATCAACTGATTTCCTACAAATTGTATTAACTGGTTTGAACTAGGAAGAGAAACATAAAATATTAAATACTTACGATATTTAATTTTTATTTCGCCGTAGGCTCTAAATGCCGGTCCATTTTTTTCCCATAAGTTTCTAATAGCAATTAGAAAATTAAATCTTTTTGTTAACTACTTGAGCATCACACGGTATTCTTAAAATATCTCCTTTTAAAACCTGCAATGTTTTTTAAATGTTTATGATGAGGAGTTATCGTTTTATAAGTAGCTGCTGATTTCTTCTTTGGGATTGATATGAAGAAACCAGAAACTGCGCAACTGAGCATAGCCGTAAGGGTTAACAAGTAATTTTTATATTCCCTAGCTCCACTTTGTCTTTCTTTCATTTATGGACGTCTGCTTATCTTTGAGTTTCTAGCTTCTCTTATAAGCATTACCCATTTTTTTATGCACAAGAAATTTAATAACATAAATGATTAAGATATTCTAAGAACACAAAGAAAATTTCATATTTATTTCAAATTTTATGTTGCAAAAAACTTAAAAATAACTTCCATGATTACATATTTCTGATCTCTTCAGCATTTACTCTTTAGCTGATAGCTTCTGGGCTTCCCTTTTTATAAACCTGCTTTTTCTAAGAAGCATGTAACCATCATCTCTGAATACTCTTCTTTCTTCAACACATGCCCCAATCTCCCATGGCTGTGGTCATTATTCTATACAAAGTAAATAAAAATTTTCCTAGCCTTCAAAGGTACTGAAGGCCCGGCTTACATAACATTTATTTATCTTCTCAAAATTGGTTTCTGCCAACTTTTTCTTAAGTTTTCAAGTATTTACTATCTGCAACAAATCTCACACAAATTCTACAGGTGGTGGATGAGAAGAAAAAATCAATATCTACTTGTGTCACTCAAGTTTACAGAGTAAACATTTATTTCAAAACCAATGATTCAAAGTGTTTATAAAGGAAAATTTGCATATGTATAATGAGAAAGTATCAATACTTGTTTCTTCAGAATTTGTTTCCTTTTACAAGGAAAATGTTATTCTAACATTTTTAAAAAATACCTATGAACATTCACTTCTTCAAATGTTTTTTGAATCAGATTTTATCATCTGGCTGGCTCCTCCATTGAGAGGTTAAAAAAAACTCTTTTAAAAATATTTTGTGATCACCATTCTAACTGGCATAAGATGGTATCTTAATGTGGCTTTGATTTACATCTCTCTCATTTATTTCGCAGTAGGCTCTAAATGCTGGTCCATTTTTTTTCCCATAAGTTTCTAATAGCAATTAGAAAATTAAATCTTCTTGCAACTTCCATAATTTTGCAATTGTGAATTGTGCTGCTATAGACGTGTGTAAACAAGGGTCTTTTTCATATAATGACTTATTTTCCTCTGGGTAGATACCCCAGAGCGGTATTGCTGGATCAAATGGTAGATCTACTTTTGGTTTAAATTTATGTTAAAAATTTGAAATATCTTGATACAATTCATAATAATCACACAATATACTAAAACTTATCAGATTCAGCAAAAATCATTCTAGTGGGGAAGTTTATAGCAATAAATATCTACATCGAAAAAGAAAATATCAAACAATCAACCTAACATTAATTACACCTCAAGGAACTAGAAAAACCAAAGTTCAATATTAGTAGAAAAAAATGAAATAAAGATAAGAACAGAAATAAATGAAATAGAGACTAGAAAAAAAAGCAATGAAACTAGTAAATATTGGTCAATTGTCATAGACTTTGTGAAGTTACATATTAACTTTTAGGTTTTTGTCTGATAGAATAGGAAATAATTCCTGTCATTTAGAAAAGATAATCAAATACATTATGGTTTATTTCCTGTGGATATTAGCCAGTCTTGAACACAGCAATATTATTCTAACATTTTTTGGTTTCCAAATCCTATTTATATACTTTTGTTGCATACTTTTGAACAAGCCTATTATTCTTCCTAGTTCCCTCATTAATGAGTTCAATAAAACTCTGACATGTAAATTTTATTTTCAGAGTAGCCCTTTTGAATTTATTGAAAATTATGCTTTTCTCAGGGTCACTTCATTATTTTTGATTATTCGTGTGTATGTGTGCATGTGTGTGTGTGTCCAAAAATCTGTGGCAATCTCAACATAAAATGATTATAAAGAATACCTTACTGAATTAGCATATTTTCAAAAAACAATTCCAAAAATATATATGCATTGCACCCCAAATATATACCTGGTAAATAATTAGAACAAACACTGTTTTTAAGGTTAGGAAATTGTGAGCCTATAATGTGACTTGACAAGATGGATAATGGATTGTTTTTATTTTTGAAAGATTTATTACATATTTATTTATTATTGCCAAAATTTTGAAGTAAACAAAATGTCTTTCAATAAATAAATACATACATAAACTCTGGTACATTCATATAATTGAATATTATCCAGCAATAAAAAGCAATTAGCTACCAAGCCGTGCAATACAGCTATAGAACATAGATGAACTATAAATGTATGTTGGTAATCAGAAGAAGCCGATCAGAATAGACTACATGCTATATTCCTACAACTATATGACATTCTGAATGACTAAAGTATAGACATAAATTTAAATCCAAACATTCTGATTTCAGTTTTGTTCTATTATGCCACATCATTTCTCATAATATTATGTTATTTTCAATAACATCTCCATATTCTTATTTACCTTTTCTTTTCAGAGATATCAACTGCTCCACTGACATGCTGGATGACATTTCCATCATTCTGCAATTCTCACCTTAAAACCTTCACGGTTACCATTTTAATAGATGTTTCCCACAGCCTAAAAATATGCTCAAATAGTTTTATTTTCACTTATTATCAACTAACACAACTTTTGAGTCCACAATCACTAAATTCAGGAGAAACATGTTTCTTGGCTACTAGGTGGGAGTTCATCTTCGTCAGGGTGATCTTTTCTGTTTTTAACTTTATTGAGGTTTAATTCATAACTTACGTACCATAAAATTCACCTATATTAAGTGTACACTTTAGCGCTATTTTAAGGAAATTTACATATTTGTGCAACCAGCACCACAATCCAAGTTTAAGACATTTCTACTACCATAGTATGAGATCCCTGGTATCCATTTATAGTTAATCCCCATGCTTGTGGCTGGCCCCATGTAACCACTAATCTACTTACTGTCTCTATAAATTTGCCTTTTGGAACCTTTTCTACAAATAAAATCATGAAATATAAGGATTTTGTATTTAGCTTCTCTAGTATAGTAGTGTTTTTAAGATTGTAGTATGTATGAGTATTCTGCCATGTTTATGGTTCTCTAGTATTCCATTGTATGGATATATCATAATTTTTTGCCAATTAGTTTATAGATATTTGAGTTGTTTCCAGATTTTGGTCATTGAATAATGTTATTATAGACATTTCATATGCAAATTTTTGTAAGCACATGTTTTCATTTCTCTTGGGTAGACCTAGGAGTATAATCAATCCTTTGGTCAATTGGCAAACTTATGTTAAACTGCTTAAGAGACTGTCAAACTGTTTCCCAAAGTATTAGTAACACCACTTTTGGGTTCTACTAGCAGTAAATGAGTTCCAGTTTCTCTATGTTTTCAGCAATATTTGTTATTTTCTGTCATTTGATTACAGCCATTCTAGTGGGTGTCTCATAGTATCTTGTTTGAATGTATACATTTCTAATGACTAAGAATGTCTTCACTATGTTTAATGTATTTATTATTCCATGTATTTATTTTGTATATATTTCTATTTATTTTATATATCATTGTATATAACTTTGTATATATTTGCCTATTTTCTTTGATAAAATACCTCTTCAAATATTTCATACATTTGTAATTGAATTGTTTCCCTTCAGTTTTTGAGTTGTTAGCATTATTAATAGATCATGTATACAATTACTATATCAGAAATATAATTCATAAATATTTTCTTCTTCTCTGTGGCTTTTTTATTGTCTTAATAGTGTTTTCTGAGGCACAAAGGATTTCAATTTTGATAAAGTCCAGTTTGCCAACTATTTCTTTTATGAATTATGCTTTTGGTGTTTTATCTTGGAAATTTCTACCAAATCCAAGTTTATGAATATTTTTTCCTATGTTTTCTCCCAATAGATATATAGTTTTAACTACTGCAGTTAGGTTGATTTTCTATTTTAAGTTAAATTTTGTGTATGGCATAATAGAAGGGTACAAACTCACTGTTTTTGTATGTGGATATTGAATTGTCCCAATAGCCTTTGCTGAAAAGACTATTATTCCTTTATCAAATTGTTTTGACTCATTTGTCAAAAATCAATTGACTATAAATATAAGAGTGTATTTCTCAAATTTCAAGTCCATCCTATTTATCCACATATTTATTGTTATGCCAGTACAATGTTAAGCTAGAATACTTCAGCTTTGTAGTAATTTTTGAAATATGAAATTGTGGCTCCATCAACTTGTTCTTCAGGATTGCTTTAGCACTTCCAGGTTCCTTGCATTTCTAGAATTTTGGGGATGATCTCATCAATTTCTGTAAAGAAGGTCTACTGGAATTTTACCAAAGATTGCCTTAAATCCATAGATCAATTTGGAGATGTACAGAAAAGAGTTAACATAGCAGACTTAAGACTGCTATACTTAGAAAGCTCTATTCACGAGGCTGAGTTAGAGTTCCTACCATTGCCTAACTAATAAGTCACTGTGCCTTAACTGTTTAGACCTTGTTATTTATAATAAACAACTAATTTCCATCTAAGATTCTGGAATTTTGGTAGATGCTAGGCAAAAAGGGCCTATGTGACCAGCCTACAGTAAAAACTTTAGGCTCTGGGATCCTGCCGGTTATCATTTCACACATGTTGTCATAATTCATTGCTGGAGGAATTAAGTACACCTTGGGGTAAGTTTACTAGGAAATGACCCTTGGAAACCTGTGACTACTTTCCTTCATACTGGACCCATGAGCCATTTTTCTTTGCTAATTTTCCTTTATATCGTTTTCTGTAATAAATTATAGTGATAAATACACTCTATGTTCAGTGATGTGTCTCCCTACTGATTTACTGAACCAAGGGGTAATACTGGGGACCCCTGGCAGAAAGGAGAATCGCGTCTTAACAATACCATCATTCAACTCATTCACATGGAATATCTCACCACTTATTTAGGTTTTTGCATTTTTCTCAGAAATTGTTTGTTGTTTGTGTATATCTTGTATTTTTAATGTATGCCTAAGTATTTATTTTTATGCTATTATGAATGAAAATCTTTTCTTAATTTTATTTTTGTATTTTCCATTGCTAGTATATAGAAATGAAATTCATTTTTGCATAGCAATTGTGTATCATGTGACTTAGCTGAATTCATTCATTTATTCAAACAAGTATTTTGGTAAATTTCCTAAGATTTTACATACACGGGATTAAGTAATCTGCAAATAAAGACAGTTATACTTTTTGTCTTCCAAATTAGATGCATTTTAATTTTTATTCCTACCTGATTTTACTCTCTTGGACCTCCAATACAATGTTTAGTAGAAGTACTGAGAGCTTACATCCTCACTTTCATTCTAATTTTAGGGTGGAGAGCACTGAGAATTATGGTTAGTATGTTGTTAACTGTAGGTTTTTCATAAATACTTTGCATCAGATAGGGGAATTTCCCCTCTATTTAGAATTTGTTAATAATCTATAATGGGTGTTACATTTTGTCATATCTTTTCTCTGTATTACTTGAGATTACCTTGTGCTTTCTTATCCTTTATTATATTAGTATGATGTGTTATGTTAACTATATCACTTTTGCATTACTGAGATAATCCTTTTTGGTCATGGTGGATACTTCCTTTTATGTTTCTTGATTCTGTTGGCCATTTCTGAAGGATATTTTTGCGTCCATATTCATCAGTGATGTTGGTCTATAGTTTTCTTTTCTTGTGATGTCCTTGTCTAGCATTAGTATCAAGGTAATACTGTTCTCATAAAATAAATTTAGAAGGGTTCTTTCCTCTTCTATTTTCTACAAAAGATCTTGGAGTATTTTGGTATGATCTCTTTTAAATATTTGTTAGAATCCACCAGTGAAATAATTGGGACTTAGGCAGTGAATTACCAAACTGGCCAGAGCTTTACCAAATATCCTATGTAGTTGCTCTATCAGGAGATTTGTCTCTGGAAAGAGCACATGAAATATTTCATCTCAAAATAACCTGGCATTAGAATTGAGCAGCAAATTATGGTGGAGCACATCATATAGACTCAGTCCGGTAAACCATTTTCTACTACACTATAGCAAATCTGTTGGTAGATTCAAGGAGCTGATATTCATATGCAAATGAAATCATTTTTATCCCCTTTAAAACAGGAATCAATTTAAAAATTGTTTGATTAGTCAACCACCTTTTTTTCAGTTTAACATCTCCATTTTTTTTCCTTTCCAACTTTTTTTTAAAGTTCAGGAGGCACATGCGCAGATTTGTTGCATAAGTAAATTGTGTGTCACGGGGATTTGCTGCACAGATAATTTTGTAACCCAGGCAACCATCATCATGCCCAATAAGCAGTTTTTTGATCCTCATTCTCCTCACACCCTCCACTCTCAACTAGGCCCTGGGGTCTGCTGTTTTCTTATTTGTGTCCATGTGTACTCCCACTTACAAGTGAAAATATGCAGTCACCAACGTTTTAGAATACAGTTCCAAATCATCTTACCTAATTATGATTTGAGTTGACATTTTTGACAGAGAATCCATACTTAGAAAATAAATGTTAGCTACATACTTTAGTTTCTCAATCAGTAACACTGAAATAAAAATAATAATAATAAAAATAAAACCTGGGGCTGGGCATGGTGGCTCACGCCTGTAATCCTAGCACTTTGGGAGGCTGAGGTGGGTGGATTGCGAGGTCAGGAGCTCAAGGCCAGCCTGGTCAACATAGTGAAACCCCGTCTCTACTAAAAAAAAAATACAAAAAATAGTTGGGCCTGGTGGCGGATGCCTGCAATTGCAGCTACTCGGGAGGCTGAGGCAGAAGAATCACTTGAACCTGGGAGGCAGAGGTTTCAGTGAGTCGAGATCGCGCACCACTCCAGCCTGGGTGACAGTGCAAGAATCCGACTCAAAAAAAAAAAAAAAAAAAAAATCATGGCTGAATAACTTGAAGAGTCGCATTGACTAGAACCGGTACACTATTTCTCTATTAGTCATTAAATTAGAGCAAAACAACCCCGTCTATTTCGTAAAAACACAAAAATTAGCTGGGCGTGGTGGCACGTGCCTGTAGTCCCAGCTGCTCAGGAGGCTGAGGCAGGAGAATTGTTTGAACCCAGAGCGGGAGGTTGTAGTGAGCCGAGATTGTGCCACTGCACTCCAGCCTGGGGCCTGGCGACGGAGCGAGACTCTGTCTCAAAAAAAAAACAAAAACTTAGAGCAAAACAGGCCACTTTTTTTACACATACCCCATTTTCAGGATCTCTCTATTGCTTCATTTATCCCCTGAAGCCTCATTAAGGTTTAGCTCAAATGTCACTCCTCAGAAAGACAATTCCTGTTTACTCTGGCTAAAATACCCTCTTCCCTCACTTTCTATTCTATTGTCCTATTTTATTTTATTTTTAAATCACTTATCACTCTCTGAAACTATCTTGTTTAGTGTTTGTTTGTTTATATGTTTATTCTCTTTACTATCTGCCACTAGATAGTGTGGTGTAAACTATTTCCTGAATTAGTGAATGAATGAACAATTTTAAGCTGTAAATGAAGCTGTATATACATGTCTGCTTCTAATGCCAACTTTTTACCTCACCCTATTTTAGCAAGATTTGAAACATTGGGCTAGAATTCAACCCTCCTAGCTGCTGAAGTCTGCTTGTCACTGTGGGCTTTTCAGAGCCCAAGATTGCTGTAGTAGGTGGGTGGTGATGCGGGCTGAAACTTGAGACTATCTTGCAGGGGCAACAGGTTACTGTTTGGTGCTGAGGCAGGTCTGAAGGCTCAGATCACAAGAACCAGTCAAGATTCAAGGGCCTTGGGCGTCTCCCTAGTGCCAGGTTTTACTGTGGTTGAACTGGTATTGGTTAAAAGGTACTACTCTCACTTCCCTCTTTTTCTCCCAAGCAGACAGTAACTTTCTCTGTGCTGTGCTGTGCTGTGCTGTGCTGCCTGGGGATCAAAAAGGAGTGATGCAGGTAATGTAAAGCTGTCCTTCCTACCCTCTTTAATGCATCTTTTCTTATCATGCTACAACCAGGTACTATGACCTTAATAATACAGGAATTATTAAGAAATAATTTTTAGGCAGCTAGAAAGGGTAAAAGTCCTTGGTGGAATTTTCCTTTAATAAAAAGCATTGCCAAACCATTTCTTCTGCACAGCAAAAGAAACAATCATTAGAGTGAACCAGCAACCAACAGAATGGGAAAAATTTTTGCAATCTACGCATCTGACAAAGGGCTAATATCCACAATCTACAAAGAACTAAAACAGATTTACAAGAAAAAAACAAACCCACTCAAAAGTGGGCAAAGGATATGAACAGACACTTTTCAAAAGAAGACATATATGAGGTCAACAAACACATAAAAAAAATGCTCATCATCACTGGTCATTAGAGAAATGCAAATCAAAACCACATTCCATCTCACGCCAGTTAGAATGGTGATCATTAGAAAATCTGGAGACAACAGATACTGGAGAGGATGTGGAGAAATAGGAACACTTTCACACTATTGGTGGGACAGTAAATTAGTTCAACCATTGTGGAAGACAGTGTGGTACTTCCTCAAGGATCTAGAAATAGAAATACCATTTGACCCAGAAATCCCATTACTGAGTATATACCCAAAGGATTATAAATCTTTCTATTTTAAAGATGCATGCACACGTATGTTCATTGTGGCACGGTTTTTACAATAGCAAAAACCTGGAACCAACCCAAATGCCTATTGATGATAGAGTGGACAAGGAAAATGTGGCACATATACACCATGGAATACTATGCAGCCATAAAAAATGGTGAGTTCATGTCCTTTGTAGGGACATGGATGAATCTGGAAACCATCATTCACAGCAAACTGACACAAGAACAGAAAATCAAACACCGCATGTTCTTAATCATAGGCGGGTGTTGAACAATGAGAACACGTGGACACAAAGAGGGGAGCATCACACACTGGGGTCTGTTGGGGGGGCTAGGGGAGGGACAGAAGGAGGTGGGGAGGTT
The DNA here is from genome assembly GCF_009761245.1 of Sapajus apella. Lineage (NCBI taxonomy): Eukaryota > Metazoa > Chordata > Mammalia > Primates > Cebidae > Sapajus > Sapajus apella. The sequence goes on from NW_022436961.1 coordinate 4,515,197, forward strand.
GGGGAGAGATAATATGGGGAGAAATGCCAGATATAGGTGACGTGGGGATGCAGGCAGCAAACCACCTTGCCATGTATGTACCTATGCAATGATCCCGCATGATCTGCACATGTACCCCAGAACCTAAAGCACAATAAAAAATCAACAAATAAATAAAAATTAAAAAAAAAGAAAACTAGAAGCTTTTTTTTAAATGTTACATTTACTAAGATTCTGGCAATAAGACACAGCATACCAGGCTTGCCATTCAACTTGTTTATGATAAAGTAAGTCACAGCTACAATATGAAGCTTTTTTTTTAATGAAACCCTGCTTTTTCCATGCTAAATATTTTGGCAAGTAGGCCATTTAACATAGTAATGAACTTAAGACAGCAAGAGTGAGGAGTAAACAAAAGCTAAACATTGCAGCCTAAATAAAATTCATACAAAAAAAATAAACTATCACTAGTTACATAAAATGTTCCTGACTGGTTAAAACTTAGTATAAAACATGCATTTTAGAATCTTTAGCTATCAAGTTTAGAAAGTACAATAATTCCTCTCCCAAGCCAAAGTATAATCAAAGTTAATTCAAACGGCATAACACATTCTAATGCTAAAAGATATTCATTATTATTGACGTGGAGGTAAATCCCAGAGCTTTTGGGGTTTTCTTATACTGCAAATGGCTGGTTCTCTGGTTCACTCAAAGCAGCATATGACAGCATGCAAGGATGACACTAAGCTCGGTAAAGGGCAAGACTGTTGGAAGCCAGCTCTGACATTCTCATGAAGCATGGCTACTGTGTCCACAATACAGAATGTGTGAGGATCAAAGACATACTATTCTGCTAGCTAAAGAGATAGCAAACCATCTCCCTCTCCAACCCTAAAAGCTTCTTCCCCAGGTAAATAAAAGGGGAAAAGATACATACACTTATCTACAGAGTAAGGATTTTGAAATATTAATGTAATCCCTCCTTCAAAAATTTCAACCAGAGTCATCTGGTCATTTCTGAGTACATCTTAAAGATGTATCCAGATTCAATTTCTGTTGGTTTATCCTTAGACATTTCTAGTCAAAGTATTAATTTTATTCCCAAATATCTTAATCAGTAGTACGATCGCAGTGTATTATCTCCCAGAGTTATCAAGCACTGGAAGAGAAAAAAAAATAGATGTTCAAGCAGCAAGCAATATTTATGGTTCTTTCACACAGTGGCATCTGAGTGGCTACTGAATAGTCCAGGGATAATTCTAAAAACAAGAAAATTCATGCATTTTAGTAAATATGTTGCAGTTTTCACAGCTGAAATTTCCTCAGACATTGTACTTTCTTTATACGGGAATCCTGATTTTTCTTAATGTGACGGTGAGTCAGGACTTGAACTAGTAGCCTTCTTTTTCTTCTTCTTACTGCGTTTCTTGTTCTTCTTTTTCTTTTTTGATTTTTTCTGCTGATTTTTCTTATTCTTCACTGCTTGCTTCTTTTTTTGCTTGTACCTCCTCAATATACTCTGATTCTGATAAGGACTCACCCAGATGATAAAGGTTTATCTTCGGAATACATCTTTCTCTTTTTTTGCTGAGTCTTTTAATGTCCTTTTCTTTCTCAGTTGCATCTTTTGACGTCTTTTTCTTTTTTAAACTATTGTACTGTGTGATTCAGTTTCTGACATGGAGCTTTCAGAAGATTTATGTGAATGATTTTTCTTTTTCTTTCTCCTTTTTCCTTGTTTCTTATCCTCATCTTTAGAATCAGAAGAACTGCTGGAAGAATCAGAGCTTGATGAGGAAGACCTACCAGATTTCTTCTTTTCTTTTTTCTTTCTCTTTTTTTTTTTTTTTTTTTTTTTTTGTTTTTTTTTTTCCTTTCTTTTTTCTTTTTTTTTCTTTTTTTTTTTTTTTTTTTTTCCA